>NC_091944.1:807500-1107500 GCF_041260155.1 Ptychodera flava | reverse complement strand
CCCTGCACCTGCCGGTCCTCTGCAGATTTGCGAGCAGTAGTAAATTGCGGCCGCAAGCTTATGATTTTAACACTTGTGAGATGACTTTTCGAGTCCTGATGACGAGTGAGAGTTGAATGTTGAAAATTAGAACAACCTTCCGTGAACGGGCATGTAACATTCGATTTCAAACATACATCGCATTCCATGACGTTTCGCTCTTCAGAATATCGAAGCAAATTAAATCTATCGAGCCAACTTCTGTTGAATGTTCGTAATTTTGCTGACTTGGCCGGGGGATCTGATGTATCAGTATCGCATGGCGTAGCTGCTGTTTCGGCCTCGACCGAACCTACATCGTGCTGGTTGCTGCAGCCGTCGAAAAACTTTCGCAGATCGGCTTGTTTTGGGTATTTGACACGACCCGCCATGATGCATAAAACATGTATTGATCGCTGCAAACAAGAAATCGACCAATTAAGAATCAGTTTACATTTGAAAGTAGTAAAATTTGTTTCCGCGGGTACCATTGGTCATCAAACAGTGGAGGCCAATGCACTACGGAGCATTCTATTAAAGTATGGGTCGGTAAGGTTTACTGGGATGTGTTTTCGTGTTCAGCAGCTTCGCGAGATATACACAGCAACAGATATTTCTGCGTCCGAAGGGACGCGTAGTTAGTTTTGAGGGGTCCTGGGTCCGGTTTTATGCGTAAAGGACGCAGAAATGCGCGTCATGTAAAACCCTGTAGCTGTACCCAAAATGTACATGTCTGTACAGTGGATAAAAAAAAATATACCTATTAAATGGGATAAGCAGTTTTCTCCCACCCAAATGTTCATAGCATATTGGCTAACTTTGAACATTTTTCGAACAATAAATATGCAGAAATGTGGCCTCTGTTGCATTCACGGACAAATAGATGAAGTTCTACTTTTTAAAAGGACGTGTAACTTTTTCATGATTTTTTTCATAAGCTTACAAGCCTTTTAAAAATACTATAAGACTTATGGTATGCACATTAGATATATTGGCATTAAGACAAAAACCTACCAAGACAACAGTGCTGTCATTAAACATGTTTGGTTTTGAACATGGAGGTATTTTTTTACCTCCATAGTTTGAACTACGCCGAGTACGCGTACAGAACTAGATTTTACACTGAATCGTGCTACCAGCAGTCCACAGTCAAGTTATATTTCATTTGTTTACGTTTGCGGCCCGCTGAAACATCCTGCATGCTCGTTGGTCTTCAACCAAAGTTAACTTGGCCGATTGTTACCGCGATATATCGAAGTGATCACAAGTTTACATTCCACAAAACAAGACGAATTTATCGGCACGTCGAGGTACACGATCCGTGGTGTGTACACTCGAAGGCGAAGAGGGCCGAGGGCTGCCATTTGTTTCAATAGGTACCATTTTACGACAGTCACACAGAACTCCTATGCACTGTGCGCCAAAATGTCGCAAAAATTTACGTCTTTCAAAGTTTTACGGTAGAATGAACTCATGATCGTTTCGCGATCTTTTTTTCAGAATTATCGGGTATCTGTCCAACTTTTCAGAGTCAATTTAATTATTTTAAGCTTTCAAAGGACCAAGAGACCTAGCAGTCGCTCAGGCTAAACTGTTTAAAGGGGAAGTTCACCAAGGATGATTTTTACATATGTGCCAGCTTTGTGGTCACTTAACCCGGAAAAGCTATTTTCGCCATTTATAACTTGCACGATTTTTACAGAAACCGATAGAAATAGTACAGGAAGTTGCCCATGTAATTTGAATCATGGGAAAAAAGCGCCAAGCTTGGAGCTTGCATCATGTGATATGGAAGGCACCATTTTCCAATGGGTATGGCATTGTCCACTCACCCATGCTTAAACCAGGCTGTGCGTATAACTTTTGTTTATACTGAGTATCCTTGCATAAACGGTGAATCACTTATAATAAACTGTCCACTGTCAGATTTTTGTTGCTGTTTACTACTGTATTACTGTGAGTGGACAATGTGGGGGCCATACCCATCCGAAGATGGTCCCTTCCATATCACATGATGCAAGCTCCAAGCTTGGGGCTTTTTCCCATGATTCAAATTACATGGGCATTTTCCTGTACTATTTTTATCATTTTCGTAGAAAATCGGGCGAGTTATAAATGGTGAAAATAGCTTTTCTGGGGTAAATGACCACAGAGCTACCACATATGTAAAAATCATCCTTGGTGAACTTCCCTTTAATCAGAGATTACGCGTTTGTTTCCGCGAGTTGCGACGTGTAATGCCATTCATCATGTCATAGACATTTTCTCCACGTTCGATCTCGATAGCGTAATATTTTTCCTATGAAATCTTGCTGCAGCAGGATAACCGTTTATGTTTTGAACACTAAGAAAGAATATAGCAGCCAAGAAAACGGAGTTGGTTTGAATTTGTAAGAATGAAGGGCTGTACTTTGTACATTTGTTTGTATACGTGTAAATTCCGAACCGTAGTGGTGCTATTGAAGTGTACAGGCCCGATGCCGATACGCTATCGCTAGACAAGTACAGTGCTATTGTAATACTGTATCACATTGTTGCACTAAATCAATCCATTGCTTGCCGAGAACGTAATTCATGTTAAATGAACTGAATATTGAAAGCATAATTTTATTCGCTACACTGTGCCTCGGGCGTCGATCGGAGGAGATTAGAGTATGTTACATTTTGGATACAACGTGACGTGTGCCTTTGGTCTCAAAAACTTGGGTCCCAGCCGTGGCGCCGCCGAGTGGCTAATCGCTCTAGCGGAATTGATTTGCGCGAGTGGTAGGCAAGCCATCAGACAAACCGGCAAGCGCTGAAATACTACATTCTTTTCATGGTGGTCAAAATGACCATCAGTTACAGAATTTGGAGGTCAAGCGTGGAAAATGTGGTCATTTGACGCAAGACCACCGCTAATTTCGAGCCTGGACCCCAGTTTTAGAGACAATAAACAAAAACCATTGCGAAAATGAATCAATGGTCATGACCATGACTTGAACATTTGAAGGCCCTTGGAAAAATGCAGAGTGTAAGTAACTCTGATTTTTTTGCAGACTTTACCCACTATGACATATATGCCCAATAGGTGAAAAGATATGTAGGTATGACTAAATACAGTTTTTTACAGATTTGGCAGATGGGGAGGACAGGCTTGGCAGGCAAAGGGGGTATGGTATATCTTTGATGGATTATGAGTGTGTTACTACAAATTTGTGAGGTAGTTATGAAGACACCAAATGATCAGATACAATATCTCACAAGTGTTTCTTATAAGAAATGAAACACTTTGGTGGAGCAGTAGTTCATCTTGAGAACACTAACAAAATATTCTCACCATTTTTTCAGATAATCCATTGCTTCAATCTTTGTTCCGACTTTGAAGTTAATTCCAGGTCGGAGCATGGTTTTGTTCCTGTTCTTGTTACCACTATCCTTTCTATCTCGTACAGAGTATTTCTCATCCATTGATTGTTTACAACTCTGCTTCTTTCCATCATCTTTATTTTCACTGTCTTCATGGCCATCAACCTCACTATCATCCTTTTTATTTTCTGCTTTTTCTTTTTCACTGTCCTTCAAACTCTCTTGTTTCTTTCCCTTCAACATCAAGTGAAATTAAAACATTGGGTGTGACATACATCAACACAAATTGAATTAAAAATGAAATAGGAATGAGATTTTAATATAGGATAATCCGATTACACTACATTATATCACATGAATCATATCAAAACCAACCAAGAGAGGGATTTAGTCCATCTAAACATCTATAGTATGAGGGGAGGACTCAGGAGCCTAAGCAAATCAGGGTTCTTCACCAGGGGATATTTAGGGATGAACCACCACTGTGTTTGGAGCAGTCTAATCAATATGTTCATGAATATACAAAAAACATTTTCCACACAATGGAGTATGCAAATTATGAATTATTATGTTAATTGGCTACATCTCTGTTTTTCCAAGCAGTGGACAACACTGCAAATCTTTCCAAAATCATGATGAAACTGGCTTTCAAATGACATTCTTTCATGGGTTTCTGGACAACACAACCCTGATCCAACTGGACGTCAGTCGACTGAACCCTACATCAACTCTACCCACATCATCTCAACCTTTATCCTTGATAAAAACTTTACCCCAAGACAGATTTACCTTTCATTATCATTTGTGATTTATATCAACTTGTTGTTGGTATTCCGTTCTTCTTAGAAACAGACCTTCAAAGACTGGCCCAGTCGCTTGGCTTTTCTAGGCACTGGCACCAGTTACTGAATCACCCTATCATGTATACACAAGTCTGTACAACCATCCAATATGAATACTCCACAAAAGTTACACAATATTTGATAACTCCTTGTAAGTACAAAGCACATTCTACCATGTTTCCAGAATTTAAGTATGATGTCCCACAATATCACCACAAGAAGCAAACCTCTTGAGTAAAATTAATCATACTGCAGTCCCTTGGCAAAAAAATATTTATGGATCTAGTTGTAAGGGTGTGGGGTGCCTTCCAGTTTTATAGATGGGGCATAGGGTCCTTTTGAAATATGGAAGACAAGGTAACCTCCACGTTGAAAGAGACCAAGTTGACGCAGGGTCAGGTCGACCAGTTATCCTCTTTCACTGTGCCTTATGGGATATTATGGTTCCTGCCATTGTTGTTATTATTGCTGTTGCAGTGGTGTTGTGTCATTTGTAGATTGTGTGATGATACAAGCGGGCTCGGCAGTCCCTCCCATGTGTATGGAGGGACTTTGATCTGGTGATGAGGGTCACGATGCACCGTACGAAGCATGCACATACACAGAGCTACAAATAAAATTTAATGTTTACTCATAGACCCTCGAGGGCCTATGGTTTACTTCTGGGAATATGACAATCAGCAAAGAAGTAATCGGCACTATTGAGAAATTCTCAACCACCAGTAGTACAACGAGGTCCACTAAGGTCAATGACTAGTGTCACTGCGGTAACTCAATGGCATGATTGATTAAGGTGGTTGGAAAGGCTAGAGCGTCAGTATAAATTTCAACAAAACTATTAAAATATAAAAGTAGTCAACATTCTCTGTGGAATAAAAAAAACTAGACATTTGGGCACAAAGGCATTGCAGAGTTATAGCCTGTTAAAACTTCTGAAAAACTGACCAAATAAGAAGAAGTTGGGGAGTCCTTAGTGTATTAACTATGGTAGAGGTCCCCTAGCTGTTAATAAAATGTTTGAAAAGGGAAAGTCATTATTTGCTGTTTTTCAGGAAAGTTTGACAAGGGTGGTGCTAGCATTCAGAGTGAGTGACTGCTATTGTAAATGCATTTTTAGATTCTTTGAGTGTCAAAGAGGTGTCAAAAGTGAGATTAACCAAAAAAACTGCTCTATGACTTCAAAAGAGGGGTGCAAATAGGCTTGTTTTCAACATTTTGACAGAATAACAGTTTTCCTACATAATTGTATACCAATTAATCCAACTTTGAAATGAGATATGGACATGGAATTTTTACAGCCTATTAACAAGGTTACAGATAAGATTTGTACGGCACAATTTTCCTGTATTTGAAGTACTTTTTGAAAAATCACATTTTGAAATTTGAAAGAATTTTAATAATTTTTGATATATAAACCCATGTAAAATCATAAAAACAAATTTTATTACAAATCCTGCCGTACAAATCTTACAATATATAGTGTCAACATATTTATAACTAATTTGGTAATATTAATACTATCCAATTATTATTAAATTCAAATATGTAAAAAAAATATGAAAAATTAAATTTTAATATTTACTGGTGTCATATTTCAAAATCATGGCTGCAAATATACAATTTTTATATTCTTTGGAGATAATATTAACTAAGGGAGTTATCTGAAAACTAAATATCTTGATTCTAACACTTGAAACTTGACATTAACTCTGAGAAAAGAATTGGTGCAAAATAGCCTTTCCAATACCTTCAAACTCTCCCTAGCGGTAAAATTATATATATACAACTACCACTATTGACAATCATGGAGGTTAGAAAGGGAATAGAGTCGGCCACAAGCAGAATAAATTATGCAAATTAAAGCATTCACGTTCAGCTTATCAACTTCACCATCTTTCATCATTTCATGAAAACGCACTGCTTGCAATGAGTCGCAAGAGCACCGGACTGATAAAGGTGACTGGTGTGTATCAAAACGTCGAGAATCCATAAAGATTTGCTTCTTTGCTGAGTGTGAGCCTAGTCCATGGAACGCTGTTTACGTATGCATGGCGTACAGACGGTTGTGTTCACTGTTCGCCCACTATTACGATCGACTACACGGCCAGGCACGACTTCGTCCAAAGCTCTATAATAACCGTCGACTTTGGAAATCGAAAACAACACTACCAAGCTTATTTCTGACACAAAATCTGGCGAAACTCAAAATAGCTACATGCTCCATCGACTACACGATAACATAAAGTGACATTATGATATCGATAGCTTACCTCTGAGTCCGCCATGATGCTCACATGCTGTTGACGCTGTTTAACAAGTGAATATGTGACGTCGACGACTCAACCTATCTATCGGTTGGGGGCGCACTTCAAAACAAGACGACTAGTCCACACCTGAGTCCAAACCCACTCCAAACTCAGCTCACACGACACAGTAGAGTCCTAGCAACAGCGTGCTTGCTAAAACCATAAGAGTGGGGCTCAGTCTCCAATGCTTTCTTGTTTTGTTTGTTAACGAGTACATACATACAGCAAATAAAACTATAGCTGGCACATGAAGATGTTTATTTGATTAAAATAATAAATGAAATCTTGACCAGCATGCAAAGTCTGCCGGAATAACAAAACATGCATATAGACAAGTCTCCTTTGATGAATCTATATGCAATAAAATGCAGGATAAACTTGGAAAATTCTGTTTCGAGATATTTCGTGTTGAAGTTTCTGTAACACAAATCTTTGAAGGGATATGCTAAAAGTGCTGCACTGCTATTAAAGTTTGGTAACATTAGATCATACAATTTTGTGCATTACTAGTAAATGAACAGTGGCTGAAACTTTCAATGATCTTTTATTTGTGTTTTGTATATCAACTGCCAGTTCTTGGTCTATTCAGTCTTTAAACGCATGCTGAAACATCCACTATTCAAATTGTCAACACAGTGTGTATGCATATTTCCTGCATTGTTTACTATAATAGTGTTTACATTTGTCTTTTCAGTTCAGAAAAATATTCCCTCTTCAAAGTGCTCTGATTTCCTAGTTCTAGTGAAAATTCTTGCTGCGGTCTTTTCATATTGTAAGCGCTGTAACTGACCATCAAGCAAGTCATCCTATAGAGCATTACAATAGTCAAGCTTTACAGATTTTATGACATGGATGGGAGTGGCACAGGAGTCCTGATACAAACTCTTTCAGCAAATTCACCGTACATTTGCAAGAAATTTGCTGAAAATTGTTTGTGTCAAATTTGCCACAAAGAAAATTTTTTGTAAGTATATTCTACAGCTGCATGTATCAATTATGCTCTTCAGAATTCTTGAATTAGTCTACTTAATTAGAGTTTGTTTGGGATTTTTGAATGTTATTGCCAACACATTGCTTAATATATACATACATGCTGATCAAGCGTGTTCAAATTGTAGAGAGGTTTTTGTGTGGTTATCAGAATACAAAAGAAACATTAAATTAAAACACTAAATCGTAAAGATTCTGTTTCAAATTCCATTTTTCGTTTCACAATGTAAAATTGACAGCAATGTGGAATTTGGCCACTACCTGTGGATAGATTAATGCACAGTTCCTCAAACGCTGATACTGCAGTGACAAACTTTTTAAAACAACTTCTACATTGTGCAGCACTGCAGATCACAGCCTCTTTCCAGGTATTCTCTCTATTGTTGTGTTTCTGAGGAAATCAGTTGTCCAAACATTTATGTACACATATAATCATTACTATTACGACAATAAAATTCAGACAATCACACCGAGAGTGCAAGAAATAACTGTTGACATTTTTAATTAAAATCATTTAGCCCTTGTGTTCATTAGGACATTAATTAGGCATAAAAAAGATTGTTTCAGGTAACATGCCCTTGGGAAAGAAGGTAGGTAAGTCAAAAACTTGGTTTTTTTTAATTTTCAATTTTATTTGGATGTGACCCATCAAAAATGGCATGAAAAGTAGCAAAATCTGGCAATATCATGTGTAACTTTTGAAAATGTAAAAATAAGTTGAGAGTAGGAGGGCTATAAATAGGGCAGATTACTTGAAACTCACATATTTATTTTTTCATTTAGCCTTAAAAATAACAATGTCTGTTGTTGAACATCCAAAGAGTGGAGAATCTCAAGGGATACACTTTGGAATTAAATTACACGAACTCTATCCCATACATCAACTTTTGAAGTGCTGAAGACACAATGAAATTGCATGATGGCAGTACTAATAAAAACACAGACAAATACATTTATGGCATCACACATATTCCTATACTTATTTACAAACATGGTTTTCTGTGTGCTACGCTCCAAATCCTGGTCTCATCAATTGATCTTGAAAATAATGTTACTGCAGGACGTTTCAAATGGATACCTTGAAATGAATGTTAAAAATAATGTCAATTCTGGAGGGAATTCAATGATTAATTCCCTTGAAGGAGGCAGTTTCTGGTCTGACTATTTCCCAGCAGACTAAGCATGATTTATTATGAGTTGTGAATTGATCTTGAGATATGAAAATAATGACTACAGAGGGCGTCCTTGGCACCACCAGTCACCATAATGAGGACTATAGAGGGCGTCCTGACTACTACCAGTCATCATCATCATCTTCGTCAGAGTCGTCCTGTTTCTTCTTTCCTGACATAGACAACACTGAGCGCGTTTTAGGTTTGGGTTTTTCATGAAGGTCTGTTTTCACTGCACAACTTCTGACAATTTCCATTCCAGCTCTAAGAAATAAAAGTGACAAAATGAATTACAACTTTGCTCTGTAAGTACATGAGTATTAAACTTTGCCAGCAAAACCTGTTTGTGGATTTTTTCAGAGGTGATACGTGAAACCATATCATGATTTGTTGCAATTCATGCCGAAAACTAGTTGAAATACAACCTATTGAAAATAGCATACACAGTCTAAGAAAGTACTCTACTATGTGATGGATTATTATCGGTACAAAGGATAAGTACTCCAAGATCTTGACAAATCAATTGTAACAAAACTCAAATAAAGAAAAAGTTGAGCATGTCATAAGATTCTCTAAGTATACAGCATGGAGGGGAATGCTCTACGGCAAACTCTAAAATTTTTCCAAAATCTTTCTGATCTGCAGCTTGTTTGGGGCCATGTTGAAGCTTTTGGAGTAAGTAAAATTGTCATTGGCTTAATTTGTAAACATTGAAAATTTTAATATTTCCCCACAGACTTAACGCAAGCATAGCAGCCATTTTAAATGCCAAATATTGGTAAATATTGGTTACTGTTTCTCTGGTTCCAAACTTTGTGCAGTGACCCCTGATTTTTTATTCTTGACTTGGAAAGAGAATTTTGAAGGTTTCCTTGAGGGAAAGTTGAGCAAAAGTTTAACCCTTTGCACCCTGACCCCCTGGTACTCTATGATGTCCGAGCCAGGTTCAAAGGGTTAATATTTCAGTTTCAGGATGCACACATCAAAATCATTGCAATTATGAAATCATAGCATCCTGCCTATTTCTGAAAGATCTCTGTATAACAAAATGTTACTTATAAAGTTTACCTTCTATAGTGAGATCTATTCCACCAAACTCAAGCGGTCCAACAAACTGTCGTTTCATATCACCATCCGTGTACACAAATATTGTTGGTAAATTTTTATTTGGATAGTTTGGTATGCAAGTCGTTGAAATGCTTTTCAGAAACTTTGTAGCAGGAAACTTTCTTGCAAGTTCAATAAGGTAATTATTTATCAAACTGCAGAGAGGAATCCTATCAGAAAAAGAAAACACAAAATTTCATTAGTCATGTAGATTTACTATGCTGAATATCAGTATCCTAATTATAAATAAATTTCCAAATCCATGGTTGAAGTTTGTGATTTTATTTTATTGATATTCACTCAGTAATGATTTCATTTTACTACAAATGCTTGTACTTTCATAATTATCTATAATCATATTCTGAAACCTACATATTTTACTTCTATTTTGAAGTATTTTTAATAAATTCTTATAAAATAATGGCTTTCCTAAAGTCTAGATGTGACCTCATGTTTCTAAATTTTGACATATTGAAAAAAACTTAAGTCAAACTGTTAACTTTTACAACTTAAATGGTGAATTTTCCACCTTTCAGATAAACCCTAATGGTATATACTTTATGACAAAAAGGAAGCTTTTAGTACAGCAACTATTTATAGTACCCTAACCCTAGTCCACATAACATGGAGGTGCGATCCATAAGTGAGGTTTTCTCACCACTGAACTGTGTAGTATATGAGTGTTATGTTGGTGTCAGGTTTCAAATTCTTGGTTTAATTCATGGTTTTAAGGCAAATTTGAAAACTGTTACCTGAATCCTGAAGCAGTGACATTAACATGATGACAAAAAATGAAAAAGCTGTCTTGAGATATTTGCTCAAGTGACCATCCCACCAAGTCTAAGAAAACGTTATTGGTATGGTTTCTAAAATATATTCCATCTACAACTTGCCATAGAGAATACGGAAAGTCAGGTCAGTAGTCGGTTGGAGCTTCAGACTAAATAATGAAGGTTTCTTGAAATCTTACCCTGATTTATAAAGATGTAAAACTACCCAGACACCTTCCCCTGCTTTGTTCACTTCTTGTACATAATCCTGGGCATTTATTTCTCTAACATCTCCATACCGAGCTTTCATTTGAAATGCTTTGATTTCTGCCAACCTTTGTTGTCTGAAAAAATGAGTAAAAATATAAAGATTACTTCCAGGATGGCCTCTGTAAAGAAACAGCCACTGATAGTTTGTGGGTCTTCAAATGAGAATCAAATCCTGTTGTTCACATTTCATGCCGAAGTACAGGAGCAAATCCCTTGTGACGGAAAACAAAAACTTCAGAATCAATTTCATTCAATTATCAAACTCTGCAGTACCCTAGGCTACAAAAACTGCACAAGGAGAATTTCTATTGGATGCGTTCCCATCAGGCACTGAAACATGACTATATTGAGTAGACAACCCCTCAGCTTGGTACGACTTTCATCTGTAGTGTCAAAGGTCAATACTAAAATGAGTAAAAACAGAAGTTTGTTCTTTGGAAGATGCAACATACAAGTTGAAAGAGCACACTGTGTGAGCACTATGGTCTACAAATATCACAATTTAATAATTTAATCATTGTAACCACAAGTAATATGGCTGCCAGGGTACCAAAAAATGGCAAAGTTTTGAAAATTCATTGAATAATTGAAGATTTTGATCTGTGGATGTTTTGCATACCTGTGCCTTACAACAGGTAACAAATATAACATGTTGACCTGTGCCTTCTAACATTTAAGAAATATTGCAGCAATTGTTAGCTTTAATTCAGAAATATGCATGCATAGAGAGAAAGACTGATCTGTAAGTCTCTGGGAACATACTAACTCACTAGTGATATGAATGAAAGATTCTGGTTGAATATCGAAATTGAAGATTCTTTGAACCAGGTTTGATAGACTTTTGTTTGCATGTCACAGAAAAGGCTCTGTACGTGAATACTGAGGGACTACCTGATAGATGGAATCCAACCCATATAGTCTCCCCTTCCCCTCCCCCCCCCCCCCCCCCCCCCCGACTTCATTTACAGGGACTTATGAAATCACTACCACAAAGAAATCTTCATGACTCATTGCTTCTGACTTACCGATACTGTTCAAGAACTCTCTCATCTTCTTCATCTTCAAATTCTGCAAGTTCATCAATTGTCATTTCTTCATAGGATTTTGCATCTGATGATCAAACAACATAAAACTGAACACAAGGGTAATAGCATAAAATGGTCTACCTGAAACAATGCCTAGGTTGTCAGTTTCTCTACTGAAGGTACATCTCTTAGTTTACAACGTTTTGTAATTGAAAATCTCAAGAAACTTGCATTGAAATTTTACTTGTAATTCATTTTAAAGCAGAATTATCTTGCAAAGTTCATAAATCACCATCAGGTTAGCATATATCACATTTTAACAAATACTTGAATATTTGATTGAATCACATGCTCAATCTCCTACAATAAATTCTCATCTGGCAATTCATTACGATGTCTTTTCTGCTAAATGTGATAATTTCACAATGTGGCTTGTACTTTCTTCAAGTGACAAATGATGCATTTAAGATTCATTGATTGGAAAAGCAATGATGTCTCTGTGTTTACCATTTCCAACTGCCTTCTTTTGAACTGTATCTTCTATAAGATTTATCACGTCATCTTCTGTGACTTCTGTTTCTTGTTTAGGCGGCAGAATTCCTTTCTGCCGTAAAATATCATTCCATTGTGTATCTTCATTGGGATCCTGAAATGACAGCCATCACGCAGGTTTATGGTTGTAATTATGGGTATACCGGTACATCAGAGTAGAAAATACTAATGACATCAAACATTAATTTTGGCTGAATTAGCTGCATTGTTTGGTGTATTTTGCAGTATTTTCTCTGCTTCTAAAATATACATTCTGCTTAGGTTACACTTTGTATTTCAACTATCAAAGATGAAAATGTATTTGTATTACAGAATTAAAACAACAAAAACAAACAGTTACCATTTACGTCTTTCAATATTACACAAAGTGAGATGTGATGCTGAAATGTACAGAACAGAACTTATTGGAGCTTGTCTCTGCATTGTATGGCAATTTTGCCATCTATCTAATATGAAATTATAAACAATTTTTCTGTTCACGCAGACTGACTTTTAATTATAGTAGAGTATATACTGTATTGAACTGAATGTGTCAAAACACTTTTCAGTGAGGTTTGGAGTGCACCAATTTCGCATTATTTCCAGTTGAAGAAGTGTAAGCATGTATTTCAAGGTATGAATAACTTGAAACATACCCCTTTGACCAATAGGTGAATTACCAGACATCTTATTTTGAATGAGAAAGATACAATTTTGTTCAAATGCCTGACATCTGCACTTTATACTGACACTAAGTGGACATGTGACAAGTGGATGGAATAAAACCCTGTATTTACTTCCTGACAATAGATTAAAACAAATTGATTTCCTCAAAAAGATGCACCTGGGCATCAGAGCGGCAAACATGCAATGTGTGCCAATATTTTCCTTTCACGTGAGAAGTGATTCCATTACACCCATGCCATGTGTCATATACTGGTATACATCGATGATGTGTTAACGCATTAACGATGTTATTACTTTGAGCAAATTCTTACTCTTCATGGCCTGATAATGGCCATATACCACAACACCATACCATCTAGGTTTAATTTCTATATTGCTTATTGGGGACGGCGTTGAATAGCTGACAGTTCAGAGTAACATGTGTGCTATTAAACTGTGTTGTTACATTGATCTTGGAAAGTGGGTCAAAGCTTTCATAAAACAAATTAAATTGTAAAATGCGTAAGAGTCAACTTTGCAGAGAAACTTTCACTTTGATGATTATGCCAACTCAAATGATTCATGATATTCTGTTCTCACTAGTTTGCAATGTACATTAAATACTGTAAAAAAAATTAATTTTTTGCGTCATTTAGACCTCCAGCAGATTCAACGAAAGCCAAAACCCTAACATTTTGTTACCTTGATATTTCAGATAGTAATCGCTTGATGTGAGCATGAAGTGTTCAACACCCTGTGAGATATATTGGGAAATGACTCACAACAGACATCCATGCGTGAACTCACATACAACAAGTTGTAGTTCCTACCTCCATGCAACAACGTGGGATTGAGTTGTATTTTGCGCGCTCAGTGTTATATATGGTATTATAACACATAAAGTGTGACACTATTGCTTGTGTAGATCCTTAGATATAACATTTCTGTCGTCCAAATCCTTCATTTCTTTCTTAAAAGTGGTTTTTTGAATCTTGATCAAATATTTTCGCTACGGTTGTATATCTCCTTATATGGTCATTGAACGGAGATCACACAGCCAATATTTAAGACTTTGAATAGAAGCGATCACCGGCTTGATTTACAGTGGTATTCTTAAAATCAAATCACCTACCTGCATTTTTGATAGTTATCCCTTTAAAATTTGGAAAGTTCACGGCAAAACGGTATTTAGTGTTGGCTTTCGGACACGACACACCACTGTGCTGCAAAGTGCTTCGTTCTCACACGCTGTAGTACTGCACTGTGACCTCTTCCGGGTTTTGAAACGCGCCTGCGTAGTGGGTTTCTTAACTACTGGAGAACAGAAGCAACAAACGCCGGTTCATCGATATACGAGTTTCACAGGTTGATAAGGCCGAAGGTTGATCAAAGTTCACGTTGTTTGTTGTTCAATCGGCACTACCATTTTAAAATGGATCATTAAAAGACGACAGGTAGGTAAAGTGATTTTATTAAATTAATGGCATGAAATGACCAAACAGTTCCAATTTTTTCATGGTTTCTGTATTTAATTAAACAAGATAAAAAATCATGTGGGAAAATTAACAAGTAGAGGGCTATGAACACACTTATTTTAGGCTAATCCAAAGGTTGGATGTGTAAACCAAGTCAACAGAACGAGCGTACATGGTGGTACCAACTACCGGTAACACTTCTCTTTACAATATCACGTGAGAGACGGAAGATGGGGTGACTTTTTGATAAACTCCATTTTATCGTATTCAAGTTTTATCGGAATAGCACTGAATGTGGTCTGCCGTCATGGGCATTGGACGGTACTTACATTGACGATGTTATATCATTACGTTTCACCAAAGCTTAACAGCGTTTATTGGTTAAAGTTTAACAACCGTGTATTACATCAGTTTTACCGTGCTTGCGAGACGAGCTTTGATTTCCAATGCGGGAACATTTGATTTTAAAAGAAAACTGGAGTAAGGTCTTGCACATCTGCCCAATAACAAAATGGAGGTTAGGAGAAAAACCGAATCCCACGAGTTAAAAAAAACTAGTAGAGGAGTAAAACAGATTCTCGCGAATTAAAAAATAGTGGAGACAATTTTACATTCAAAGCAATTTTCAGGAGAGATGCTTAGCATCATGGTGTAAACTGGAAGCTGTTTTTATCCAGACGTTCAGTTACCCCGTAAGTCTATACATGCGCCGTGTTTGACGATCCTATGCACAGTCACTCGTAGCTAGGTACATGACGAAGGCTCTGTGTGTAGGATAGAAAAGACTGTTATACAAAATATAGAATAAACGAACAAGTTTCCGATTGCATGGTTGTTATCAGTTGTTATGGGAATGTCGTCTGTCTGTCAAATATAGAAATAGATCCTTTAAAATGGTGTAAAAGTTTTGTCTTTACTTGCATCGTTACTCATAGAAGTTTGTTTCTACTTCCTTTTGTTGCTCAAAATGTACTTTTTCGAATAATTAGACATATTTATTTATTTATTTATTTATTTATTTACTTATTGATTACTACAGCATTTTGAAATCATGGGAACCGGTAGTAGCGCACAGAAAGGCAAGACATTGTCCGGTTGGTACAAAGTACAGATCCTGGACCCAAATAACCCTGACACCACTCAAGTCGTTGGTAGGAGGACTCTCTTATGAAAACTGTGGACAATTTTCATGTCCTTGTCGATAACTGAATTTTATCGTCATAGAGAAATTTGTTTGGAACAGTCATACCATAAATACCGTACTTGCCCCGGTCAAAGAGTAGTAGGCCGTAAATAGTAGTTTTGACGGCTTATTGGTTAAATTAAGCAGTATAATTATCGATGAAGTCATTATTTTGCGAATCAGCTACTGTACATTAATCATTACACTGTCGACATATTACATCAAGATGTGACAAGCTCAAATCGTTTGTGACCGCAAAGGGACATTAGCTGTAACTTTTGATTAATTTTTCACCACTCTGTTTCAATGTATCAACTAAAGAATTTTACTATAATCCGATCATCATGACCAATGCCCGGTGTCCTGCTTGCCAACACAGCCTGTATATGTGAAATGACCATTGTTATTGTTGATAAATGTATTCTAGTCCGGACCTGAATACAAAATTTAAACAATAACAATGCAGATTATACTCATATAGGGTATATTTGTGAGCTAAATATTAGGAATTTCTCCATGGTTCAGGGATTCAAACCAGAAACTGCAGATGATACAGAGAACAAACAAAATAAAAAAAATGACCAAAGTTACAGCTAATGGATCTTTAACCATATTGCTAAAAAGAAACACGTATTTTTACAGGTCGAGTCAAACTGACGCCAAACTCCCTGTGTTACACCGATAAGAAGGACGAATACCATGTGCCATTGGAAAACATTATACGATATGCCCTGAAAGAGGGCGTTGTCACAGTGGAAGTTACGGGACTGAGTGCCAGTCAACGAGCCACGCTGAACAGAACGATATTCTCTTTTAAGTCGGACTACGCGAAATATCTCTTCAAAGAACTTGACAAACATTGCAAAAAGATTGCAAAGGACATTTTTAAATCCACAAATAAAATGATGAAAGGTGTTTACGTCTAGCGTTCATCATCAGTTCAGTAAGAGATGACACGAAGCTCCTAATTTGTTCAGTGCACGATTCCTGCGTCGAATGATGGCATATGAACTGATAGAAATTACAAATTGCTACAGACGTGAAGGAAGACATGGTCCAGTTACATCACTGCAAATTGGACGAAATAATTACCAGTCGTTGTGCTCTCCTGAACAAAACGTCAATTTGCGAACGTTTATCAAATTCACAACTAAAATATGTCTCGTTTAGGATAATGTACTTGCAACTTGAAATTTTATATAAGAAAATGTGAAACTTCTAGCGTTAATGTACTAGATTTGTTAAAATGATTGAATCAAGACTTTTTGAAGACAATTCTAGGTTATCTATCTATGCTTCATCACTGTACACAACAGTTTCTTATTTTACAGCTTTTAAAATCGAAACAGGTCAATAATTTCAATTTTATTCAAATTTGAAGAAAGAGCTGCACGCCATAGATTATCACATGACGGCGTGCCCGAGGATGTACCAAAAGTCGCATCGCTACCAAAGTCACTGTAGTAAAACTGCTAGAACGTTAACGGCGCAAGTAGATTTCGACGATCTAGAAAGCTGAGCACATACTCGATAAATCAGTCTGGCGAACAACGAAAACATCCAAGTCAATTTGACCTCCTAGGCACCACACATCATCCAGCCTGGATCAAACATTTCAAATATTAAACCGATTTCCTATAGTTAATCAGCGCCAGGACAAGTAAAGTGTTTCAGGCACACTGTTTGTCATTCTTTACGTGCCCACAGCGCCTTTGTGCTTCCTGAAATCCTTGACAGAATACAACCAACAAAGTTACATTTGTGCACCGTCCCTACGGTGATTTGTGGTATGTCTTTTATACTCTCTCCATTTTTATTTGTATTCATGATTTAATTGTTGAACTTAATCTGGTAAAGTCGACTGCTCAATTGACCCATCCTTTGTAGGTAAACCTGCTGGCTACATCTATTCCAATACCCACTCGTTATAGTTGTCAAAAGCGACTAAACATTGTTAGTTATTGCTGTTCCTTTTTCAGAGCTTGAAAGTATCCGTATGTAAGAGCCATCTTATCGTCTTTAGAGGAAAGAAATCATCACATAAATACCTTTGCATTGTTTGTACTATTCAAAAATGGCGTAAAACAAGAAACCCTCCCATTACCGCAGATTGCATGTAATTGAAGGTAGAGCGCGCCTCGGGGACAGAAATTCAAGCTATCAAATTTTATCAATTCTTTTCTGACCTACCATTAGTGGGGCTCATTTAAAGTTCTTGATGAAAGAAGAGTTTTCACTATACCAGTTTTTCGAAAATCGAAAATTTTATTTTTCTCCATAGAGTTAACACAGGGATGGCGGTCATTTTGAATTTCCAATATCGGTAAATCTTAGATAATTTGCCTCTCTAGTACCAAAGTTTGCATGGTGACCCCTGATTTTTATTCTTGCTTTGGTAAGAGAATGATCGAAATTCGAAAGTTTGATTGAGAAAAGTTTAAGTCTTTCACTTTTGAGGCGCATTCTACCTTAACACTTCAATGTCGTCTGTGGATTGTATAGCTTCATGAAAGAGTAAGATTCATATTTGAATTCCGCGAATTGCTCTGATGTAGGTAAAAATGAACTTATAATTAATCCTATCATTAGTGTACTGGCCAGGAAAAAATATTTATTCCTGGAGATTTTGATGCATGCAGCTTGTGAAACAGGAACTTTTATGTTGGCAAGATGCCAATGATATGCTGCAAAGTTATTCAAGTTTCACCGACAATAACTCCATCAAACAATGCTTCGAGTACGCTTTGCTCGTACATAATGAACGCACATTTAGATTGATATAAATCCAATTTGTACTCTGTATCGCCTCAGTAAGCCTTCCTTGTGAAGACATCTTACTCCAGACGCGATACTTATTTTTTCTGATATGATATGTTATGGTTTTAGTTGAATCCTTTCCATCAGAAAATGTATCGAGGGGCTAAGAAGAAAACGAGAATTTTTTCCACATTGAACCATGCCACTTTTCGTATTCCATTTTGTATAGTCTCTTCCTGAGACTGAAGAACTGGAAATGTCTCGAATCTGGAGCCAACATTATGTCGAAATGTGATGAGGTTGCTAATTATTTGCTAGTTTACGTTAGCAGACGCTAACCTGACTAGGGTACAGAAACCAAGAGAAATAACATTTGGTCCACGGCGTCTGTGTGCAGTTTATCTACAATCTGGATGACAATTTTTACCGCTATGTTTGGTAACATGCAAACCTTGAACGATTTTAAGCCACCAGAGAGTGAATTGTTTGTAAAAATTACAAGTTTTTTCCACTTCAGGACCCTTTTTCGCTAATCTAAGACACATTTAGGCCTAAGGAACATGAAAAAAGTTGGTTATTGTGACTCTTCTTTTAAAGAAGGAATAAAGAAACAAAAAAGCAACATCATTCAGGCTTTCTTTAATTTTCGAATTTGGTAATTGGGTTTCGATATCGAAATCGGAGCCATTATTTGAGATTCAAAAACGAGCCAGTGAGATAAGTGGAACGTAAAGCCATTGTAGCCCAGGCGTCTTCTGCTTTATTGCTATTTTGTCAATGCATCAAACACTTGGCACAAGAGTGTCTGTCGAACGTTTCATGACTTTCCTTACAACCTTTAAAGAGTCTGTTAGGATGCCTAGGCAAAGATCACATGTTAGGTAAAAACACGATCTGTTGACAAATTATGTAATTAGGTCAGTGATTTGTCAGTAACTGACTAAACAGCAGGCGAAAAAACCGCTTACAAAGGTGAGCTTTCGTATACCATTTAATTTCTGAGAGTAAATAGGTAGTGGGTGTTGTAAATCATTGTTCAGAACCTTCTCTTGCTTCTATTTGAAAATCTCTCATATGTTGATATCGGCCGGCCACCGACAAGCCACCAGTTTCACGGAAAGAAGTCACACGGTCAAATTTTCTGGGGGTTGAAGTTGGGAAATTTCAAGTTCAGGAGTATATTTTTGTCCCCTGATAACCTACAGACCGGGAAGCAAATAAAAACCATTAAAAGCTATGCAAGGGAGACTCTATATTACCAGACTAGAGGGAGTGACTAACCCTCAGCACAAAACCCTAACCCTAACCCTAACCCTAACTCAAGCCTAACCCTAACCCTAACCATCGGAAATATTCAAAACAAACAAATAAACAAACCACTCTTTATTGACAAATATAAACAAAAGAGCTTTTCACTGTTATTTTATTAAAAATAACAAACAAACAAACATAAACACACACAAACAAACGCGCACGCACACACACACACACATAAAAACAATGTGGAAGAGCCCCCTGTGGTCACAAACGCCGTCCTTCCTTCCATTTATAGAGGTGATAGACCACAGGCGTGCTGTTTTCTGGGTAGTTTCTATAAGTGTAGTTTTTTCTACGTTTCGACGTCGAAACGTAGAATAAACTACACATAGAAACTACCCAGAAAACAGCACGCCTGTGTGATAGACGCTGTTGGTACACCAATAAACGGCACAGTTTCTGTTTGACATCTGAAAAAATATATTGAATGATGCGTTCAGAGATTTATTCCATCTCTAAATATATTTAATTTATCAAATTGCAGAGGGATCGAGACCGCGAGTATGCATATATGTAAACAGTTAAAATTTGTGTGGACGAGGCCTACACACAGGACCCAGACCCTGAACTAAGCCAAGAACACAGCCAATCGACTCATAGTAAATCCAGGACTATGAAAAATATATTCTGAAGTTCTATATAGTTCCTCTTTCTGATACGAAATTTCAGGTCGTCGGAACCATCATGATCACACTCTAGTGTAAGTGTATATATGTTGGTGGTTGAACTTGAAGCAGACGGCAGTCCAAATGGTGTTTACGCACACAGCGAAGCACAGGCATTTAGAATTCATTTTTTTCTGTTAGGGAATTTGACTTTGTTGTATATACCGATACTTTGCTGTCTATTCTGTGCTGTTTGTATCTATTACGAATTTGACCTAGTGTTATTGGATTATGGATGGGTATGATTGTGATTATTTCACAATACTGAAACAGAATGGTGCACACGTTGTTAATGCTTCGATAATGTTGGTACATTTTCATGTTTTGTGTTTAAATAACGAAAATTCGCTTACCTTGCTTTACCCCAACTTTGAATTTGCCGCCACTGCACAGTAAGTAGGGACGCCGCTGGAACAAGTCCTTTGGCAAGAATGACTCCGTGACCTAATCTTATTTCCCATAATTCATTGCAAATATGGCCTTCATTAGAAGTTTGCAGCCTGTATTCAAAGGTTTTGGAAAGCTTTCGCAACTGCCCCCCCCCCTCACTATAATTTGAAAATTGTCTTCTCCCGTCCATCAGGTCCCCTAGCTCCCGCCCACTAGTACTCAAAATCACAAATGTTCTCAACTTCTATCTCCTCACCGACATTACTTTGCTTCACCATTGGTGATCGATATTGAACTCCGCATTAAGGTGCGGAATTGTGTTTTTATCGTTTTTAGAAAGTTTAGCTGGAAGTTTAGAAAGCTAAATTAGAATTGTCTAAATCTAAATCTAAACTTAGAAAGTTTAGCCAGAAACGATAATTATCGCTTTCTAAATAGCGTTCTAAGTTTAGAAATTAGCTGAAGTTTAGAAAGTAGGGCCTTGGGTGAAAACATTTTTCCAAGGATATATCGGATAAAAACGATAATTATCACTTTCTAAATAGCGTTCTAAGTTTAGAAATTAGCTGAAGTTTAGAAAGTCGGGCCTTGGGTGAAAAATTTGTTCGAGGATATATCGGATAAAAACGATAATTATCACTTTCTAAATAGCGTTCTAAGTTTAGAAATTAGCTGAAGTTTAGAAAGTCGGGCCTTGGGTGAAAAAAATTGTTCGAGGATATATCGGATAAAACGATAATTATCACTTTCTAAATAGCGTTCTAAGTTTAGAAATTAGCTGAAGTTTAGAAAGTCGGACCTCAGGTTGAAAATTTTTTTCCAAGGATATATCGGATAAAAACGATAAATATCACTTTCTAAATAGCGTTCTAAGTTTAGAAATTAGCTGTAGTTTAGAAAGTCTGACCTCAGGTTGAAAATTTTTTTCCAAGGATAAACGATAATTATCACTTTCTAAATAGCGTTCTAAGTTTAGAAATTAGCTGAAGTTTAGAAAATCGGGCCTTGGGTGAAAAAATTTGTTCGAGGATATATCGGATAAAAACGATAATTATCACTTTCTAAATAGCGTTCTAAGTTTAGAAATTAGCTGAAGTTTAGAAAGTCGGGCCTTGGGTGAAAAATGTCTTCCAAGGATATATCGGATAAAAAACGATAATTATCACTTTCTAAATAGCGTTCTAAGTTTAGAAATTAGCTGAAGTTTAGAAAGTCGGGCATTGGTGAAAAAATTTGTTCTAGGATATATCGGATAAAAACGATAATTATCACTTTCTAAATAGCGTTCTAAGTTTAGAAATTAGCTGAAGTTTAGAAAATTGGGCCTTGGGTGAAAAAAAAATTGTTCGAGGATATGTCGGATAGAATCAGGAAAATACTGTATCAGTTTTGCCAAGCGGCAAATCCAAAGCTCAAATGTGATTTTTTCCATAAACCCGCGAGAAAAGCACCCCTTATTGAATTGACCATTGCAACGGGCAAGAATTGAATGTAATGAAGTAGAAAAATGTGGCTCTGAGTGAGCGATGACGAAAAATTGTGAATGTTTATTCTTTGACCGTCAAAAACAAAGACTGTCAAATAGCCACCGCTAGTGTTAATGACAAATAAACCAGATGTGTGACATGAAGACGAATGTAAATAACCATACTGCCACAATTCGCATGACCAAGGTGTGTTCAGACACAGACAAGAAGAGGGTCAGATAGTTCCACGACAATCGTGTCCATTGTGGTGCAAATTAATGCTAATAGCCTTATCAATGCCTCATTAGCATTAACTTGAAGCACAAATTTACGCGCGCGATCGTAATTGAACACAACTTGTCATCAGAACTGTGGTAGTATTGTTCCATTTTTGGTTTATTGGACAAGCTCATTGAGCTTTGGATTTTAAACTTACTTCTGGGGGAACTGATAGTATTTTCCGGGTTCTACAAGAAAACTCCTACATACTCACACTTTTTACTTTAATAAAAACACTTGGGAATATACAGATGACAACAGAAACGTTGAATCAACCTTTTTATCCGATATATCCTTGGAAAATTTTTTCCACTGACTCCGACTTTCTAAACTACAGCTAATTTCTAAACTTAGAGCGCTATTTAGAAAGCGATAATTATCGTTTTTATCGATATATCCTTGGAAAACTTTTTCCACTCCAACCCGACTCTCTAAATTACAGCTATTTTCTAAACTTAGAACGCTATTTAGAAAGCGATAATTATCGTTTTTATCCGATATATCAAGGAAAAATTGTTTTCACTTCAGGCCCCATTTTCTGAATGATTCAATCTTTTACTGTGAGCACGCAGCTGGAAGATGGCGGCCTGGCCGGCAACACATTTGATAAGACCATTAGCATAAATTTGCGTTAATCAGCACAAATGGACGCGATCGTTGTGGACAAATCTCAACACACCTTGGCAACCACAGGGGCAACCTGTTTAAACAGGAACTTCCCCTATAAATGCCGGATTACAGTAATTCTATGCAAATGTCAAAAAGCCACGCTACTGATCGGACGTGCCGTGTTTGGTCCAAGAATCGTGTCATTTTACCGTGTTTAAACTGTTTGATGTCACCAAATGTCGCATATATTGTCTATGAATATACAGCAAATGCAGTCGGGTCGAAAATAAACTTTGAAAATGTCGTAATTTTTGTCAGAGCCGGCATATATTTTCAACAGCGTGTTCCGGAACGAGCATTTGACCCCCATTTGCAAATGTCACGACACTGTCAATCATGAGTATTCAAATTTATCACGTGGTCAGAGCGATGTTTACCCCACTGGCCGAGACAAATATAACGCACCGACTTATCAGAGCAATGCAATTAGATAAAGATTACAAACAACAAATACTAACACGCATACATACATCCAGGGAAGGAGTCAACGATACACGGTTTTCTCTTTTTGGAGCATGGAGTGGTCCTGAAAAGGACCGTTTGGCATTTGGTCCTGAGAAGGGCCGTTTTTGTGGTTATAATACCACCTGTGTCCCAAATAAGGAACGCCCTGGGGATTTGGGTATAAACCTCGAACTTAGTCAAGGCATGGGCATTTCTTCTTCAGATATCTTGGGTCTTTCAAGCCTTGCTATTTGTCTATCAACCGCCAAAAGTCTCTTTACATGCTTCTTCTCAGGCCGGGGTTGTGATGCGAAGGAGCCATTTCTGCTCCCTTGTTGATGCTGTGACGCATAGCTGGCGAAAACGTAGCCCTGCGTACAGGTCTGTGTGTTCCCGGCGTGATACGGCCTCCACCACAGCCCTGCAATGGTCCGTAGAGATAACTGGCGAGATTCAAAATGGCGATCTCCATGGGTAAACAACTTGTCGAGTACGTTATGTTTCAGAAAACGAGCGGTTTTGGACGTTAGGAGAAGTTAATCGCATCTTTTCTGGGGTCGGTTAGGAGGTAAAGGTAGGCAGGGAAAGGATTTTACCCCAATAGAGTAGAATTTCGGCCAAAAAGACCATTTTTCGTTGCGGTCCGGATCCGGACCGCAGATCGCCAGCTATCTCCATCGACCATTGCAGGGCTGTGGTGGAGGCCGTATAACGCCGGGAAGACACAGACCTGTACGCAGGGCTAGCGAAAACGATGTTGACATTCGGGCAGCCCTTCATCTCTCTGTACTTTTGGCGTTGACACTTCAGGAGGAGGCAAAATCTCTGTCTGCAGTACGTTTCCATCTGCCTGTCTCTGTACTTTACGTGACCGTTGATCAATAAGACAATTCAAAGCTCCCATCCTGATCGAGCAAAGAAAGCGCGGGTTGCTTCCTTTTGATGTTCGGATAGGAAAGCTGTGTGTATGATAGGCATAGCCGTAGTTACCGTTGCAAACGACCAACAAGTAATGACGCTGAAACTACTTCCCAACGGCTAGCTAGTCATCAATATTCATGACAAAGATGACGCACAATAAATCACACTAAAGGTGCTAACAGCTGCGGCTTGGTCATGTCTACAGACAAATAGGAAGCACTTTCTGCTCTGTCGACCTGCCCAATCGCTTTTTTTCATTTCTTATTTCGCTGATATCTGTGAACAAAATGAGGTGTCGGCGTATTATAGATTACCCGACACTAAAATCACAGTCCCTAAACACATCCATGAGTTTTTCATGCGAACAATGCGTAAAATTTTCGCCTTTGGACGACGGCCCCAGGACCCCACCAGAATGTCGTCCGTTTTTTTCACACTAACGGACAGCAAAGGGAGATAATGTACTGCGCAACTTTTCTATGCTTCTTCCTGTGACAAGACGCCAGTGGCAGTAAAATGTGGACCATCTTTTCAAATTGGGTTGGAGTCGCCTCAGTTTACTCCAGTTGTCGTTCATTCATCAGAATAAACATTCAGGAAAAATTGTCCGGCTAGCGGAAAATTAGAAATCATGGCTCCACATCAGTCTTTGTTGCTCCATGCTCGCTGTTCATCAGCGTTTAGATTGCTCACGTTTTATTGCAAGATGTGACAGCAAGTCTTACCATGTCGTTACTAGATAAAAGTTATAGAGGTATAGGCCTAAGCATGACAAAAACGTAAGGTCTAGAAAATTAAAATAAAAAAGCAAGTATATACACTGTATTCTCGTACCATAACTTGAAATTATGAAGGACATCGCCAGCTAATGCTATTTGGCATTCGGCTTTTCCGTTCACGTCCAATTTTCTTACGGTCTATTAGTCTAAGACAACAAATTACACCTGTGTACCCTAATCAAGACACAGATGTAAAAATGTGAGCTGTGGATACCCTACTCGTGACACAGGACATGTTCCAGAAACGATTCACACATTCAGCTTGCGTCTATAGATTGCCAACTTGGAGGGACCGTGCTTCTTTGTACCGTTTATCAAACTTGATACCAATGCCTGTCGATCCGTGTCGACAAATGTTACTAGTGATTGACGAAAAGCGGGCAAAGACGCATCTGTCTTTTCATTTTCGACAGTGTCGAAACGTTATCAGGCTTCGGAACTTAAGTCACCAGATAAACGAAAAATGCAAAAACTGCATGGACAGACAAGCGTCATTCGCGAGTATAGACAACTCTTGACGGTGAAGCTTACTCGCGCGATCGCGGCGAACTGCACAGCGTCATGAAAATTGAAATATCAACGCTCGGATTTACAGTATTCCAAGTCTAAGTTTCAATGTCAATGGAAAACTTTAAGTTCTGATATGGTTTGTCACAAAATTTATGCATCGTGCGAATTACTGTAGGCATATCGTATCGTATGCAGTCAAAGTTTACGTTACCTCAACGTATATTTCACCTCAATTACGTCACCTCGGGGTAAAAATCCTGTGACAGTCACGCTTCACTTCGATATGGTCGGTGTTGTGTCCCATTGTTTGTGAATTTGCGGCAGTTGTCGGACGCTGCCAGCGCTGTTTATGTTTTCAAATAGAAGGCGAAAATGTTGCCTTTGATTCATTCCTTATAACAACTGAATTAGTTATACATAAGATGTCATCATGCTGTAGTATACAACGAAGTTTTAGTCGACGTTCACTCTGACTGCAGTTAGGCAGACCTCAAGCCCGGGACCTCAAGTTGGGTTTACTGCGGCCATAAAATGATCGCGTTCAGTATATTTTACCCGTGGAGACAAAGTCCTTGTTCAGGTTTCCATTACATTTAGACAGAGGGTGATAATTGAATGCTCTAAATCCCTCTTAATCGGTAACAAATAGTGTTTACCCCTCCATTAACCGTCGTCCACACGTAACTTCGAAAAATCCCGCCCAGTGTATGTAAATTATGAGCGTCATGAATAATCGCTCTATTGTGCGCCCACGGTCCTGGAAGGCCATTAGCATTAATTTGCACCATTACTTAATCTGCACAAATGGACGCGATCAAGATAATCTCAACACACCTCGGTCATTTGAACTGTGGCAGTATGGTTACTTTTATGTACATTCGTCTCCACGTCAAATATCTGGTTTATTTTTCATAACACGTAGTCTAGCCGGGTGGTTATTTGACAGACTTTGTTTTTGACGGACAAAACAAATATTTACAATTTCTGTTTATGCTGACTCACTGTCACATTTCTCTACTTCGTAATATTCAACTTCTTGCCAAACGCAATGGTCAATTTTATAGGAAGTATGCTCTCTCGGGGTCTATTGGACAAGTCATATTTGAGCTTTGGATTTTAAAACTTACTTCTTGGGGAAACTAATAGTATTTTCCTGGTTCTACAAGACTACTCCTACAAACTCACACATTTTCCCTTGAAACACTGGGAAAACATTACAATAGAAATGCTGTACCAACGTTTTTATCCGACATATCCGGTGAGTTGTTTCTCAACGTAAAGCTCAACTTTCTAAACTACAGCTAATTTCTAAACTTAGAACGCTATTTAGAAAGTGATAATTATCGTTTTTATCCGATATATCCTTGGAAAACTTTTTCCACTCCAAGCCGACTTTCAACCTAAGGCCCGACTTTCTAAACTTTCTAAACTTCAGCTAATTTCTAAACTTGGAACGCTATTTAGAAAGTGATAATTATCGTTTTTATCCGATATATCCTTGGGAAAAAATTTCAACCTAAGACTAAGGCCTGACTTTCTAAACTTCAGCTAATTTCTAAACTTAGAACGCTATTTAGAAAGTGATAATTATCGTTTTTATCCGATATATCCTTGGAAAAAAATTTTCAACCTAAGGCCCGACTTTCTAAACTTTCTAAACTTCAGCTAATTTCTAAACTTAGAACGCTATTTAGAAAGTGATAATTATCGTTTTTATCCGATATATCCTTGGAAAAATTTCAACCTAATTCCCGACTTTCTAAACTACAGCTAATTTCTAAACTTAGAACGCTATTTAGAAAGTGATAATTATCGTTTTTATCCGATATATCCTTGGGAAAAAATTTCAACCTAATTCCCGACTTTCTAAACTACAGCTAATTTCTAAACTTAGAACGCTATTTAGAAAGTGATAATTATCGTTTTTATCCGATATATCCTTGGAAAAAAATTTTCAACCTAAGGCTCGACTTTCTAAACTTCAGCTAAACTTCAGTTAATTTCTAAACTTAGAACGCTATTTAGAAAGTGATAATTATCGTTTTTATCCGATATATCCTTGGAAAAAAATTTCAACCTAAGACTAAGGCCTGACTTTCTAAACTACAGCTAATTTCTAAACTTAGAACGCTATTTAGAAAGTGATAATTATCGTTTTTATCCGATATATCCTTGGAAAAAAATTTTCAACCTAAGGCCCGACTTTCTAAACTTTCTAAACTTCAGCTAATTTCTAACTTAGAACGCTATTTAGAAAGTGATAATTATCGTTTTTATCCGATATATCCTTGGAAAAAATTTCAACCTAATTCCCGACTTTCTAAACTATAGCTAATTTCTAAACTTAGAACGCTATTGTGACAGAGCTGTTCACGGACATTGAATAGCGCCCCCGTGGCTGTACTTGAACATTGCCTTTAGAAACTTTGATACCTTTTGTTCGAAATCTGTAGTTACTTAGCAACATGAAAAGGTACGCGCCTTGATGTGCTTGAGTAGACCACGTTGTGTTCTAGTCGAATAAAGACGTTGTGTTTGACCCAGCTATCTGGCTGTCGTTTTATCTCCCTAAACTGCATCCTTGGTGCCTAGTACCATCACAGGTAGGTCAGCTGGACGCCTCAAGACTGACAAATTGACGGCTGGGCAGATTGGAAGCCTTTCGTGAGACCAAGATCCGTAAGTCTGTAAGTCAGAGTCGGCGGGACTAGGCGCTACACACGCGATTGTGCAACACCTTTGGCAAAGCTTGTTCAAAGCTCAGACGAAGCTTCACGCCCAAGCTTCGAATACCAATTTGCGTACCAAGATTATTTGAAGATTCGTGAATTTTAACCTTCAGCCAAGGTTGCCTAATTGTTGAAGCTTTGATGAACCAACCTTAGGGAAAGCTTTACTGCCGAGCTTTGTTGAATCTTTGACCTCCTGACCTTTGTCGAAGCTTCAACATACCAACCTCTTTCGAAGCTTCATCTTTCTGACCTTTGTTAAATCTTCAAACTACCTACCTTTACTGCAGCTTTGATTTCCTGATCTTGTTCGAAGCTTCATCGTATCAACCATTGTTGAAGCTTCGACCTTCCAACCTTCAATGAACCATTGACCTTCTGACCTTTGACCAATGTTGTCATATGTAACCCTTCTCAAAGCTTTGTGCTGCCAATATTATCTGAAGGTTTATTCCTTTTGAGGTACAGTAGTGGTAACTTTTGATGATTTTTACAGTAATTTTGTACTAACTTATTACAGTTGCACTTTCTTGTTCTGTAGATGATACATCATGATGAAATGCCCAGTGCTTGGCTTTTCAACATAACCTACAAGTACAGTGTATATAGCTTACAATATCGTTGACAACTAGAGTGAAATTCAATCCTCAACAATAGCAAAGCACAATACATTTAATACAAGTTCTGTTCAGAAATTTAATATCAGTCATTTTGGCAATTCATGCTGTATGTGGTAGAACTAGAAAATCTAATTGTAAGGCAGAACAAAATCACTGTAAAAATCATCAAAAGTACAGGTTACATCTGCTGTAATTTATCTCAGGTAAGTATTATGAAATGTAACTTATTGCTTTTAAGTATATTTTCCCAAAGTTTTATTTTTATTTCTCTTTTCTTTCCTTCTGAAATACTCAATAAGTCTTCTTCACTCTGGTCTTCTGTTAACTGTGTTTGCCAATGTGTGTTTTACATTTTGCTTTGTTCAAGAATCACAAGGACCAGTTTGATGATTTTTTAATTTTTTTTGTTTTGAATGTCAGTTATAAGTTCTTGTGTAACTCCTGGAAGCATATTGAAACAATTACTTAGCTCGTCAACACAGGGTCAATACATGAATTTGTAAACTACACAGTTATTGTTTGCATTTTAACCCTTATCCAGACCAGTGTTCACTTAATTTGTCAACACTAATATCGCAGTCTGTCAATGTACAGGCTGAATTTACAAATTTGACACTGTGTAACTCAGCATGGCTTAGGGAGTAGAAAAAGAAACTGCAGTTGACATTATGGACAAAAATAGTGAAAAATCATTGAAAATTACAGAGCCATACCAGCCCGTTACATCAAATTGCCTTTTTGTCACACCAATTAATCATTGTCTTTTCAAGTGATTGTAAGCACTTGTATATCATCATGTACACAACATATTTTTAGTGAAAACATATTTTAATAAATTCCTTTAAATCAGCTTGAACAACAAAAGGCAGCATATTCAATGACATAACATACTACACTGTTTTGATAATTAATTACCTATATCTCTAATTACAATGCAATGTTAATTATACTTTCATTGTCTGTAGTATAGGTACAGAATTACATGTCATTTGATAAATATTGGCAATAAGTGCCAGCAAGTCTACTGTTTAGCTGAAATCACTAAATTTTCCTGACATTGCAATGAGATTTTCTCAGTCTGTATATTCCCCGCTTAAATTTAAGATAGGAGCATTTTCTGTTTTGGGCACATTGAATTTCTAGGGTTAGAGACAACTACCAACTACAAAATTACCAAGAGCTGTTTCAAAGAGAGGCAGCTAGGTTATCAAGGTTGTCTGGAAGCACTAGGAGTAATTGTACAAACTTGTGATGTTGCAATAAACTCTCCTGCAAATGTGTCATAAAGTGAAAATCAGGAAACTCAGTGTTCATGGGATTGTTAAAAGTGTACTTTTCACGCATGCTTCACGACAGCTACACTTTGGTTTCACAAACTTTTTGCAGGAGTCGTCTCAGGCTTTAAAGCTGTGGATCCGGGGTGGTATATGCCATCACTGTGGTACAGATGTGTTGCTCTAAATCTCTGGAACAGTTCTGATCCCATGGTTTGTAGTGTGTAAGTTGATACAGCATGCCAGACATATGGTTGCAAAACCCTTTCCAGGCTGTACATGGCAGTGATTTTCCTTCACTGGCTTGTTATTCAGATAAGTGATCTACAAAAGACAAACAAAGTAATTCTATTAATGACAATTTGCCAGTATTTTTACATTGCATCACATACATTGTCATGGAAAACCATGTCTGCACTTTGTCAATACAGATTTTGGAGTTTGTGTTTCAGTGATTGTTATTGTTGACAATTGAATTTACACCTGAACATGAATTCATTTACTGACATGCCACACACTACGTGAACAACGTGATTTGGAATCCTGACATATTGACTGCATTGATGAGGAGAGCAAAAAAAATAACAAAAACTTTTAAAAATGTTAACGTCACCCTCTAGCCATACATTTCTCAAGATCTGTTCAAGATAAATTGACTGGTTCTTGTATTTTATTTTATTTTCTTTTAATGTTAATGGAAGGCAGACCTTTCTGATTCATGAGTGGAAATTTATATATTTACTAGATCACTGGTCATAAGTGGAAAATCAATGCATACTTTGATCAAGTTGAGAATTTGATAAAAAGCATATTTATAAGTACACCTTGGTACATTAATATTACCTTGTACACTTTTGAGAAAACCTAATAAAATGTATTAAATACAAAAAAATACTACTGTGATTGTGAATACAATTAAGGTGGTTGGAAAGGCTATTTTTGCACCAATTCTTTTCTCAGAGTTAATGTCAAGTTTCAAGTGTAGAATCAAGATATTTAGTTCAAATTTTCAGGATAACTCCCTTAGTTAATATTTTCTCCAAAGAATATAAAAATTGTATATTTGCAGCCATGATTTTGAAATATGACACCAGTAAATATTAAAATTTCATTTTTCATATTTTTTTTACATATTTGAATTTAATAATAATTGGATAGTATTAATATTACCAAATTAGTTATAAATATGTTGACACTATTTATTGCAAGATTTGTACGGCAGGAATTGTAAATAAAATTTGTTTTATGATTTTACATGGGTTTATATATCAAAAAATTATTAAAACTTCTTTCAAATTTCAAAATGTGATTTTCAAAAAGTACTTCAAATACAGGAAAATTGTGCCGTACAAATCTTATCTGTAACCTTGTTAATAGGCTGTAAAAATTCCATGTCCATATCTCATTTCAAAGTTGGATTAAATTGGTATACAATTATGTAGGAAAACTGTTATTCTGTCAAAAATGTTGAAAACAAGCCATATTTGCACCCCTCTTTTGAAGTCATAGAGCATTTTTTTTTTGTTAATCTCACTTTTGACCTCTCTTTGACACTCAAAAATCTAAAAATGCATTTACAATAGCAGTCACTCAATCTGAATGCCAGCACCGCCTTGTCAAACTTTACTGAAAAACAGCAAATAATTACTTTCCCTTTTCAAACATTTTATTAAAAGCTAGGGGACCTCTACCATAGTTAATACACTAAGGACTCCCCAACTTCTTCTTATTTGGTCAGTTTTTCAGAAGTTTTAACAGGCTATAACTCTGCAATGCCTTTGTGCCCAAATGTCTAGTTTTTTTTATTCCACAGAGAATGTTGACTACTTATATATTTTAATAGTTGTGTTGAAATTTATAACTGACGCTCTAGCCTTTCCAACCACCTTAACATACTGAGAGGATTCAATACTACAGACAGTTTATGAGGAGAGTCATTCTTTTCCATTGACCAATAACAGAAAGCAGAAACATTTGGCATAACAGCCTCCCTCAAGAACTTTCACTGAAAAAAAATTGAAAAAGAAAATCTGTCAATTACTCTTTTGCACCATCGGAGACAGCAGCACTTGGGGACACTGCAAATGCAATGTTGGCAAATAGGAACATCTGTCAGATTGAGACGTTACAACCTGATGAAGACTCGGACAACACGTATACACAAAATCACGGTCAGGAGCAGCTGCTGGTTTTGCCTGGGTATTTGGGTCGGACGGTAAAACTAAATTTTGCCATCCGATCCAAATACCCAAGCAAAACCTCAAGCCACTACTGTACTGCAGCTAGGTCAGCGGTCAGGAGTGACCGTGACAAATTCTGGGACTGTATTACGGATCGTGTCAGAACATTCAGGGAGACAAAACCACTTTGATAAAGGCGTCCTTCTGCCATCGCGTCGTGGTGCGATGTTGTCAAACTACATCTATCATCGATAAGCCCACTGCTGATACTTTATTAGTTTGTTGGTCATGATATTTTCCATATATTTTTCACGAAATTACTCCATTTGTTTAAAGATTAGCCAACGTTCATTTTCATTTTTTCGATGTACAGTATTCACAATTGTCAGAAGGTAATTTTGAAACATTTTGTCGTCTGCTTACGTTACGCGCGTGGCAACTTACCTTGAAGATCGTATAAGATCCGGGAAAACATTCTGGTCTTTTGATAAAATCCTCTTCGGAGCCCTCGCAAAATGTTCAGCAGTCAGATCTCCGTCTCTTCCTACCTTCATGCTTATAATGAAGTCCACTATGTTTGCCAGATCGTTTGTCAAAGCCGTACCAGGACGGGCACGAAAAACAACATTCAAATTCCGACGCCTTGTATATAACCTCGTTTTCATTTCAAGATGGACGATGGTAATGTTGCCGAAACCACTTTTGAGAAAGATTCTCGGTCAAGTGCAAGTGAAAATAGCGTTAGAATTATAATGTATGATATGATATTGAACTTTATGGTGAAGCAATTTTGCTACTCAAAAAGCGAAATCGCCTATAAAACACTCTTTTCAGTATAGTTTCCGCATTTCTCGGTCGCTTCTTTTTTGCTTATCCCTCAAGGTGTAATACGGACACCCCTCTTTTCACATGGTATATGACCAGCGCTGACACACATATCACTGTATCAGACCAGTGCAGTGTAAAAGTTACGATCATGATTTTATGCGGTTTGTCTGTTTTCGGGGCGACATAAGGTATAACGCAAAAAAAAACCCCTACGATCAGGGAGTGAAGTTGACCCAACATATAACCTTCGGAAACAACCTTCACGCGACATACCTAATTAGAAACAACTATCTGAAGGTTCAAATCAAATCTTCAACAAATGTTCCCGGTGCGAAGCTTTATTTAACCTTCTGAAGGTAACCTTGGTCCAACCTTTCAGAAAACCATAGTTGTCGAAAGGTTCATTGTAAACATTTGACTAACGTTCTAAGGCTGAAGCTGTATTTAACCTTGTGAAAGTAACCTTTGTCTAACCTTTCGGAAAACTAAGGTTGTCGAAAGGTTCATTGTGAACATTCGACAAAGGTTCTAAGGCTGAAGTTGTATTTAACCTTCGAAAATAAACTCATTCAAACTTTAGGCATTAACCTTTGTACAAGATTGCAATACAACCTTTGACTTGGATTTTTTGAATCAAAGCTTTGTCTAAGCTTCAGCATGAACGCCAGCACAACCTTGGAGGGAATCGACCTTTGCCAAAGGTGGTGCACAATCGCGTGTGTACCACTGTGCCGCCATTGTTGACAATTTCTTGTGACCGTTGACGGGGATAAAAGCTAAACTTGCTGAAGCCCAAACGGCTACATTGGAGGCAGCGTCGGGATCGATTATCGTGCCATATAACTCTGATCAAACTGTTAAGCGGGGTTGTGAATGGAAGAGATGGGAAAGATTACACTGGCTGAGAAAACTTCAGAAAATTGAGTGTCTCTCAATCGCGACCCACATTCACGTAGCAGTCATACATATAAGGCTTGCTGTGTTGACGTCACTCCCCACCCCTGACAACACGATTTTGGCATCAAATTTCGAAAATTCGTAGCGAGACTATCGGCTGGCGCTTCTGGGCACTGTACACCTCACAGGGCTGTCTTGCATGCGATAGTTGTTTTTGTTTAGCGTTTTTTTAAAATTTAATTTGTGTGTCAAGGCAGTCGGGCGACAGTCGATGTGTCCGCAATCAAAATTGCAGTACTCTGTGCGGCTCATTGAGTAATTTACCCATCTACTTAGTTCTATAGACGTGGCGTGGTATGCAGTTTCACTAACTTGAGAAACTTTGTTGTGAATACTCGTATTAAATTGCCCTCTGGTAATCATGGTGGACAATTCAGTTGATAGTGGCATTGTAACATTCAGAAACGAAGCTGATATCAGTGGTGAGGCTAGCAAGTCACGTGACTGTGATGGAAAGATGTCAGTGGAGAGTAATACGATGCAGGTTGATCAAGCTACAGGTGGCGAGGCCATTTCAAATGCCGAGCTATTGAGTGAAATTACTAAATTGAAATCTCTCTTGGAAAAGGAGAAGGCAAAAACGCTGAGAATACAGGAAAAGTTAGAGCATTCTAAGTCTTTGTTTGAACAGAAGGAAACTGCAAGACGCCCATCTGACTATAACAAAGGAGTTAGTAATACTACCATACAAAATGCTGTAGATAGTGAGATTTACACTTTACCAACACCTAGTAAAGTCAACCTTGGTGGGTTCACCAGCAGCACGCCACTGGCGCCATCAAGCGTTGGTGCCATTGGAAGTAGTTATACTGGAGGGGATATGTCAAATAGTAAGGTGACATCCTTGGTTGGTAGTACGGATGTCAAGTCCAAGCTTGCTGATGGTGATTGGTCACTTCCAAAACCCAGAGACATCACTAAAACCCCTGCTAATTTGCATAGATTTGATAGGTATACCCCCATGAGTAGCATGCCCTCTAGTGGTAGCCCGGTGCATATGATCGATAAACCAAGTAAACCACTGGCAAAACCAGACCGCTATGATGGTTCTGATATCTGGGGAGATTATAAAATGCATTTTGAAATTTGTGCCCAACTTAACAAATGGAATGACCATGAAAAACTTCAGTACTTACAAATTTCTTTAAAGGGAGCAGCACATAAACTTTTAACATCAGTCAAACATGACAGTTTGACATACAAGTCCCTTTGTGATATGCTTGAACATAGGTTTGGCACTGAAGGTCAAGATGACATTCACCGTCTTAAGTTGCGCCAACGCACTCGTAACCCTGGTGAGTCTTTGAAAAGTTTAGCTCAAGATATTAGGGAGTTGGTCACTTTGGGTTACCCATATGCTGAAGGTCCCATGTTTAATCGGCTGTGTATCGAATCTTTCTTCAATGCACTAAGTGACACTAACTTGCGTCGCAAAGTCAATGAAACTGGTCGTTGTAAGGAGGCAAATTTTGATGATGTTGTTAGGGCCAGTGTCTGTGAGGAAAGTTTTCAGCAGTCAGAAACGGCCAGTAATCTCTGCAGCGAGCAAACAAAAAGAATATCCCAGAAACATGCTCATGAGTTGACAGTCTCTGCAGTTGATGGTAATTACCCAAACACTGATAAACTAACTCTAGATTCAATTTCTAACCTAAACAAAACCATGAAAGAAATGACTGATTCGGTTGTTCAGAAATTGGCGGAGTTGCAGTCAACACTGAAAAGTGTTAACACAGGTCAGAATGCAAGAGATTATGATGCTGTTGGTAGGAGGTCTGGTGGTATTATCTGCTGGCGATGTGGACGAAAGGGTCATGTCCGTAAAAATTGCCCGTTGGAAGGTGGTAATTCGGGAAACGATCACCGCCTGGTCGAGAGGGCCAGCGACCAGCCGGAACTGACAGGCCCGTAGAACTGATCTCAAGTTGTACACAAACGATAAATGCAAATTCCGAATTCTTATCAGAGTGTAGGGGAAACACACCAGATGATAACTTATCTGACTGTCCCGCTAATGCCCTCTATGTAAATGCTGTTGTGGGGGGCAGAAAAGGTAGTTTCCTTGTTGACACTGGAGCCACAGATTCAATTATTTCAGCTCAGTTCTATGATCAGATCAGTTCACAAAATAAACCCAAATTGGATGTTGTAAATTCTGTAGTGAGACAGGCAGATGGTACCCCCTTGAATGTTCATGGTATTGCAGATATGAGTGTACGTATTGGAGAGCATGAGGCAATTGCCCCTGTCCTTGTGGCAACACTATCACATGCTGGAATCTTGGGTATGAGTTTCCTGTCCTTAATCAATTGTCTTATGACACTAAAAATGGGAAACTCATAATCGGGGAGGATACATTTGACTGTCATTTGAGGGTGGCGAAACCGTTTATTTGTCGGTTAGTTGTCAAGAGGGCAACTGAGATTCCACCAGGATGTGAAATGATTATTCCTACCCGTATGTCCCGTAAACCTGGCAAGGGTCAAGCTGGTTACACTGAAGGGGCTGACTCTGCAGTCAAGACCCGCATGTCTGTCATACATTCTACCTGTTTTGAAGTCCGGGATACCTCAGGTACAGTAAATGAATCAAAAGTACTTGCTGTTGTTGAGCCGGTTAAAAGGACTGCATTGTTGGAGAAAGGAGTGGTTGCCTGTAAGACCCTAGTCAACCCTAGGGAATCTTGCCTACCAGTTAGAGTGTTCAATGTTAGTGAAGCACCAGTAAAAGTGCATTCTGGGGAAGTTATTGGATTGCTAAGAGTAGAAAGTGGAAAGGGTAGTGAGATAAAACCTGCTCCATCTGAACCAGCATTTTCTGATATCCTTCATGTTAAGGACGATTGTAAGGTGATCAATAATGAAAGTCAACATGTTCCTGAGCACTTGACGGAACTGTATAAACAAAGCTGCAAACACCTTAATCATTATCAACAGGTGTAAAGGTGGCAACAATGTTAAAAGAGTATCAGGACGTATTCAGTAGTAGTGACCATGATATTGGTCGTACAAACATCATTCAACACAAGATTGTTACGGGTAATGCGCCACCTATTAGACAAGCACCTTACCGTACACCTATTTGGAAAAGAGATGAAATTGATAAGCAGGTCAAGGGCCTGTTGGAGAGGGGTCTTATTGAGGAGTCAGTCAGTCCATGGGCTGCCCCTTGTGTGCTTGTGGGTAAAAAGGATGGATCACAACGCCTATACATTGACTATCGCAAACTAAACTCTGTCTCAATAAAAGGTGTGTACCCGATTCCAAGCAATGATTCTCTTGATGCCCTACATGGTGCTGTATGGTTTTCAACCCTAGACTTACACAGTCGGTATTGGCAAGTAGAGCTTGAGGAAAGCTCAAAGGAGAAAACTGCTTTTGTTACAAGGAATGGTCTGTATCATTGGAATGTTCTCCCATTTGGTCTTTGTAATGGACCTAGTGTGTTTGAGAGACTGATGGAGAAGATATTCGCAGGCATGCAATGGGAAATCCTACTTTTATATTTGGATGACATAATTGTATTTGGCAAATCGTTTGAGGAGGAACTGCAAAGGCTGTGTAAGGTGTTTGATCGTGTTAGGGAGGCCAATCTTAAATTAAAACCGAGGAAGTGTGTTTTGTTTGCCATGGATGTTGAATTTCTTGGCCACAGGGTAAACAAAGAAGGTGTATCTACTGATCCTGCAAAGGTCAATGTAATCAAATGCTGGCCAGTACCTGAAAGTGTTACTGACGTACGGAGGTTTGTAGGATTGACATCCTACTACAGGCGTTTTATTAAAAACTACGCTGATGTCGCAAAACCATTACACAACTTGACCAAGAAGAATTCAGTCTTCTTTGGTCAGATGCTTGCCAGAAAGCATTTGTTTCCTTGAAGGAAAAGTTAGTCACTGCGCCAGTATTGGCATTTCCTTCTGAGCATGGTGATTTCATCCTTGACACTGATGCTAGTGGGCAAGGCATAGGTGCTGTACTCAGTCAAATACAGGATGGAACAGAAAGACCATTAAGCTATGCAGGACGAGTATTGACGAAACCTGAAAAGAGCTACTGTGTGACACGAAAGGAGATGTTGGCTGTCGTTTATTACATGAAATATTTTAGACATTATTTGTTGGGACGATACTTCACCTTGAGAACTGACCATGCATCATTGACATGGCTGCTAAATTTTAAGTCACCCGAAGGGCAAATTGCACGGTGGCTAGAAATGTTAGGTCAGTTTAACTACCATGTTGTACATAGACCTGGTGTAAAGCACTTAAATGCTGATGCATTGTCAAGGTACCCAGCAAATAACTGTAAACAGTGTGGAATGAAACATTTTTCGAAGGTTGTTGATAACTCTGTTCCATGCTCTGCTGACACGTTTCTCAATGCTGAGGCAAGGGAATTCCTGCCACAAACCCTAAGCAAAGCATTGTCTATGAACACCTGTGAGGATTCTGGGGAAATAACTGTAGAGCCAAATCAAACTAGGGACCCACTACCCATGACCGCATGAAAGATGACCAACCTGAACAGTCTCAGATAAGTGAAGCTACTGTAAGAAGTGTAGAACATCTCTCCTTTGATCCTGTATGGACTAAGGAGGAGGTCAGAAAATCACAACTTAGTGACCCTGAAATCGCAGTTATATTGTCAGCCAAGGAAAATTCTGATGTTCGCCCTGATTGGAATGACATTTCACCTCATTCTCCTGCCACTAAAAGTTATTGGTCAATGTTTGATCAATTAGCAATCAATCAGGGATTACTTTATCGTATGTGGCAGTCACCTGATGAGGTTCTAATCGTTGGCAACTGATACTGCCTAGGGCCTATCGCGGGGCAGTCATAAACAGTCTTCATTCTTCTCGGACAGGCGGTCACCTCGGAATAGATAAGACTATAAGTAAAATACGGTTGAGATATCACTGGTGGGGTTTGACAATGGATGTGAGAGCATGGTTGCGGATGTGTAATGCATGTGCTCGAAACAGAGCACCTGGTCAAAAGGTAAAAGGACCTATGCAGACCTATGTGGTAGGCGGGCCAATGGAGAGAATTGCCCTGGATGTTGTAGGGCCATTTCCAGAGTCACAGAATGGAAATCGTAAGATCCTCGTAATTGGCGACTATTTTACGAAGTGGATTGAGGCGTTTGCCATTCCAAATGAGGAAGCCACTACAGTCGCTAGAGTACTGTTAACGAGTTTTTCTGTAGATTTGGCTTACCATATGAGGTCCATAGTGATAGAGGAGAAATTTTATCTCTGCTGTTTTTTCTGAGGTTTGTAAGTTGATGGAGATTGATCGGACGTTTACAACACCTAGACACCCGCAAAGTGACGGCATGATAGAGAGGTATAATAAAACTCTGGTGGCAACCATCAAGACCCTGATGGACCCGATGCTACACCAGAAAGACTGGGATGAGCATTTAGCAGTGGCTACCATGGCGTACCGTTCATCAGTACATGCTTCAACCGGAGAGACGCCAAATATCCTTATGCTTGGACGAGAGACCACTATGCCTGTAGATCTAATGTTTGAAATGACATCCCCGATAGAAATGGAAGGGCTGTCTACCGACTATGCAATACAACAACATCGGAGAATGCAGAATGCTCATTCAAGAGCCAGAGAAAGATTGAAACTAAGTAGTAGAAAGCAGAAACGGTACTACGACCGGAATGCCATGAGAAAGAGCTATCAACCAGGAGATTTTGTGTGGCTCCGTGAAGAGAGGCGCAAGAAAGGGGTTAGTCCAAAACTACAACAAACCTACGAGGGACCATATATGGTAGTGTCTAGGGTGACTGATCTTGTCTACCGCCTCCAACGAAGTCCTAAGTCGAAGTTCAAGGTAGTCCACTTTGAAAAGTTGAAACGCTACACAGGTCAACTGCTAGATGGATGGCTACACAGAATCCGGTTGCCCGATGGTGAAAAGAACTTTCTGAACAAGCCAGGCGATGCTCTGCAACCACTGACAGATGTTGAGGGATTACGACGAGAGCCAAGTAAACAGGACGAGGCTGCCGAAGAGGTAAGTGTTCCTGATAAAGGTGAAAGCGAAACTTCTGTGACGCCCAGGTTAACTATGTCTGAGGACCTGGATGTGGTGAATCCTCCTGAAATTAATCCAACCGAGGAGAAGTTATGCCCAAATGAGACCTTAAGAACCTCACCAGTACCATCGGAAGTGTCAGAGGACACCATCTTGGACACTGGACCAATAGACATTTCACCAGATGTGGCTGTTAAGCCAGAAACTACGGATGGTAGGAAGGAGTATCCAAGAAGAAAACGGCGCCCTTTACAGCGATATGGATGGATATCGGCCATTCATTAACTGTTGAGATGATACAGGACATTGTGTTATTGACATTTGATGGATTTTATTTAAGTTTATGTGTTATTGTTATTGTGCATTTCTATACAATTTACCTTCTCTTACAGGTTTTCTTCAAGTAATGACATGTGTTAAAGACTTTTGATCATAGGACTATATCAAGCTCTCCATCAGGAGAGTTGGAGGCCTTGGAAGGGGGGAATGTGACAGAGCTGTTTACGGACATTGAATAGCGCCCCCATGGCTGTACTTGAACATTGCCTTTAGAAACTTTGATACCTTTTGTTCGAAATCTGTAGTTGCTTAGCAACATGAAAAGGTACGCGCCTTGATGTGCTTGAGTAGACCACGTTGTGTTCTAGTCGAATAAAGACGTTGTGTTTGACCCAGCTATCTGGCTGTCGTTTTATCTCCCTAAACTGCATCCTTGGTGCCTAGTACCATCACAGGTAGGTCAGCTGGACGCCTCAAGACTGACAAATTGACGGCTGGGCAGATTGGAAGCCTTTCGTGAGACCAAGATCCGTAAGTCTGTAAGTCAGAGTCGGCGGGACTAGGCGCTACCACTGTGCCGCCATTGTTGACAATTTCTTGTGACCGTTGACGGGGATAAAGCTGAAGCCCAAACGGTTACACTATTTAGAAAGTGATAATTATCGTTTTATACGATATATCCTTGGGAAAAAATTTCAACCTAATTCCCGACTTTCTAAACTACAGCTAATTTCTAAACTTAGAACGCTATTTAGCAAGTGATAATTATCGTTTTTATCCGATATATCCTTGGGAAAAAAATTTCAACCTAAGGCCCAACTTTCTAAACTTTCTAAACTACAGCTAATTTCTAAACTTAGAACGCTATTTAGAAAATGATTTAGAAAATGATAATTATCATTTTTATCCGATATATCCTTGGAAAAAAATTTTCAACCTAAGGCTCGACTTTCTAAACTTCAGCTAAACTTCAGTTAATTTCTAAACTTAGAACGCTATTTAGAAAGTGATAATTATCGTTTTTATCCGATATATCCTTGGGAAAAAATTTCAACCTAAGACTAAGGCCTGACTTTCTAAACTACAGCTAATTTCTAAACTTAGAACGCTATTTAGAAAGTGATAATTATCGTTTTTATCCGATATATCCTTGGAAAAAAATTTTCAACCTGAGGTCCGACTTTCTAAACTACAGCTAATTTCTAAACTTAGAACGCTATTTAGAAAGTGATAATTATCGTTTTTATCCGATATATCCTTGGAAAAAAATTTTCAACCTGAGGTCCGACTTTCTAAACTACAGCTAATTTCTAAACTTAGAACGCTATTTAGAAAGTGATAATTATCGTTTTTATCCGATATATCCTTGGAAAAAAATTTCAACCGTAAGGCCCGACTTTCTAAACTACAGCTAATTTCTAAACTTAGAACGCTATTTAGAAAGTGATAATTATCGTTTTTATCCGATATATCCTTGGAAAAAAATTTTCAACCTGAGGGTCCGACTTTCTAAACTACAGCTAATTTCTAAACTTAGAACGCTATTTAGAAAGTGATAATTATCGTTTTTATCCGATATATCCTTGGAAAAAAATTTTCAACCTGAGGCCCGACTTTCTAAACTACAGCTAATTTCTAAACTTAGAACGCTATTTAGAAAGTGATAATTATCGTTTTTATCCGATATATCCTTGGGAAACTTTTTTCACTCCAAGCCCGACTTTCTAAACTACAGCTAATTTCTAAACTTAGAACGCTATTTAGAAAGTGATAATTATCGTTTTTATCCGATATATCCTTGGGAAACTTTTTTCACTCCAAGCCCGACTTTCTAAACTACAGCTAATTTCTAAACTTAGAACGCTATTTAGAAAGTGATAATTATCGTTTTTATCCGATATATCCTTGCGAAAAAATTTCAACCGTAAGGCCCGACTTTCTAAACTACAGCTAATTTCTAAACTTAGAACGCTATTTAGAAAGTGATAATTATCATTTTTATCCGATATATCCTTGGAAAAAAATTTTCAACCTGAGGGTCCGACTTTCTAAACTACAGCTAATTTCTAAACTTAGAACGCTATTTAGAAAGTGATAATTATCGTTTTTATCCGATATATCCTTGGAAAAAAATTTTCAACCTGAGGTCCGACTTTCTAAACTACAGCTAATTTCTAAACTTAGAACGCTATTTAGAAAGTGATAATTATCGTTTTTATCCGATATATCCTTGGGAAACTTTTTCACTCCAAGCCCGACTTTCTAAACTACAGCTAATTTCTAAACTTAGAACGCTATTTAGAAAGTGATAATTATCGTTTTTATCCGATATATCCTTGGAAAAAATTTTCAACCCTAAGGCCCGACTTTCTAAACTACAGCTAATTTTTAAACTTAGAACGCTATTTAGAAAGTGATAATTATCGTTTTTATCCGATATATCCTTGGAAAAAAATTTTCAACCTAAGTCCCGACTTTCTAAACTTTCTAAACTACAGCTAATTTCTAAACTTAGAACGCTATTTAGAAAGTGATAATTATCGTTTTTATCCGATATATCCTTGGAAAAAAAATTTCAACCTAAGGCCCGACTTTCTAAACTTCAGCTATTTTCTAAACTTAGAACGATATTTAGAAAGTGATAATTATCGTTTTTATCCGATATATCCTTGGGAAACTTTTTTCACTCCAAGCCCGACTTTCTAAACTACAGCTAATTTCTAAACTTAGAACGCTATTTAGAAAGTGATAATTATCGTTTTTATCCGATATATCCTTGGGAAACTTTTTTCACTCCAAGCCCGACTTTCTAAACTACAGCTAATTTTTAAACTTAGAACGCTATTTAGAAAGTGATAATTATCGTTTTTATCCGATATATCCTTGGGAAAAAATTTCAACCTCAGGCCCGACTTTCTAAACTACAGCTAATTTCTAAACTTAGAACGCTATTTAGAAAGTGATAATTATCGTTTTTATCCGATATATCCTTGGAAAAAAATTTTCAACCTGAGGTCCGACTTTCTAAACTTCAGCTAAACTTCAGCTAATTTCTAAACTTAGAACGCTATTTAGAAAGTGATAATTATCGTTTTTATCCGATATATCCTGGGAAAAAAATTCAACCTAAGGCCCGACTTTCTAAACTACAGCTAATTTCTAAACTTAGAACGCTATTTAGAAAGTGATAATTATCGTTTTTATCCGATATATCCTTGGAAAAAATTTCAACCTAAGGCCCGACTTTCTAAACTACAGCTAATTTCTAAACTTAGAACGCTATTTAGAAAGTGATAATTATCGTTTTTATCCGATATATCCTTGGAAAAAAATTTTCAACCTAAGTCCCGACTTTCTAAACTTTCTAAACTACAGCTAATTTCTAAACTTAGAACGCTATTTAGAAAGTGATAATTATCGTTTTTATCCGATATATCCTTGGAAAAAAATTTTCAACCTAAGTCCCGACTTTCTAAACTTCAGCTATTTTCTAAACTTAGAACGATATTTAGAAAGTGATAATTATCGTTTTTATCCGATATATCCTTGGGAAACTTTTTTCACTCCAAGCCCGACTTTCTAAACTACAGCTAATTTTTAAACTTAGAACGCTATTTAGAAAGTGATAATTATCGTTTTTATCCGATATATCCTTGGGAAAAAATTTCAACCTCAGGCCCGACTTTCTAAACTACAGCTAATTTCTAAACTTAGAACGCTATTTAGAAAGTGATAATTATCGTTTTTATCCGATATATCCTTGGAAAAAAATTTTCAACCTAAGTCCCGACTTTCTAAACTTTCTAAACTACAGCTAATTTCTAAACTTAGAACGCTATTTAGAAAGTGATAATTATCGTTTTTATCCGATATATCCTTGGAAAAAAATTTTCAACCTAAGTCCCGACTTTCTAAACTTTCTAAACTACAGCTAATTTCTAAACTTAGAACGCTATTTAGAAAGTGATAATTATCGTTTTTATCCGATATATCCTGGGGAAAAAAATTCAACCTAAGGCCCGACTTTCTAAACTACAGCTAATTTCTAAACTTAGAACGCTATTTAGAAAGTGATAATTATCGTTTTTATCCGATATATCCTTGGAAAAAAATTTTCAACCTAAGTCCCGACTTTCTAAACTTTCTAAACTACAGCTAATTTCTAAACTTAGAACGCTATTTAGAAAGTGATAATTATCGTTTTTTTGCCGTGTTTATCGTTTTTAGCTAGTTTAGCCCCCATAGGGAATACAGGTAGTTTAGAAATGGCTTTCAGGAAAAGACACAATCCGCACCTAACTCGAACTCCGTCATTCACATGATCAGGGCATACACAGTAGTTTTGCGTCAGACACACGAAAAAAAATCCAAAATCTCTTTATTTATTATGAAATCATAAACGACACAATCGGACTCGTGCTGAAGAAGTTAAAAGCACCCAAGATGACACAGTTACCAACTCACTAGCTGACACCTGCTGGGAAAAAGAGGCAGGTAATTCCATAGGCGTGTAAAATGAAAAATCCCCCACCCTCCCTTTCCGCCCTTTTAATAATAGAAGAAAGCCTTAGGCATAGCAAAGAACTTGGTGACACATTGCAGGCAGAGACGTAATATACCATTATTGTCTGTAAAACACTTTATTAGAAGCAATTACATTCTGGACGGTACAAAAAGGCGTCAACGCCGGCAGCAAGCAATTTGTCTATATTGAAAAGTATAACACACCATTATTTCTACTATATGACAAAATATCCTCTACTGCAAAAACTTAAATGTGAACATCACGATGTGGAATTTTACAAAACACTGGAAAGTTAGAAGGTTTGTTCCTTAAATCTGTTTTGAACAACTGTGTGTTTTTATCTAGCTGTACCCATGGAGGTAGAAAGAAAGAATCTTTCTTTCTATCTCCATGCTGTACCAAAAACTGACTACTTTGCAATTTTTCAAAAAAAAGGTATCCTCTCTTAATTTTTAGCTATTTTCACAAAGCTATTTCAATCATGTGTTTCAATTTGACAAATGTACTGTAAAAATAAAAACACACGCTATGTACTGCCCTTTATAACGTCAGTTTGATATAGGTGGCCATGGCAGCACGGAACTCTATGGTATTGTCTTTGGTTCGATTCACTATGCGCAAACTTTGAGTTGTAATTTAGTTTTATTCATGAGATAGTTGTTTGTTTGTGTAAACCATGACAAGCTTTGAGACCTATGTTGATTATCGATAAACGACCTTTGACCTACGGTTCACTCTCCGAGCAAGACTTATCGCTTGAACAATTGCGAGTTTGTTACCATTTTACGTGGACCAAATTTTATTACGAGTAACACCGTTGATCTTACATGCTGTCAAATATCGGCGTAACGTGAACTTTATGGCTTGGCTTCAACCCACTGATCAGGCTGCATGGATACTGTTCCATCACTATAATCTCCTATACTATCACAAAACTGATATCGCCTCTGGGCTTTAGCCTATTTTCTGTCACAGTCACAATAACAATGGTCGCATACGGACCAGAAAACAATGAATTACTGGACGAATTATGTAAAACATTTACAAGACTATTGATCGACGCTGTTCTGTAGACGTGCCTGGAAAATAAAGTAACAACGCAAACATTGAGGATAAACAAAGTATAGAAAGGGTTTGAACTTTGATATGAAATCATATGCGAGTGAAATAGTTCTACATTCCACATCATACAAAGTTGCACAGTTCCCATGACTACATTGCATAAGCTCCATAATCCGTAGGGCAGTGCTCCCCCCATGAAAGGTATTATGGCCAGAGCTGTAATTTGTTGCAGTTTGTCAAATCCGCAAGAAGTGTCCTTGTAGCAAATCTAAATCTCATCTACAATAACGGGTTTTTGTCTCGCTTCTCCTTCTCCAATCTTTGATTCACGTGCTTAACAATATCAGGTGTGACCTTCAAGTTGAACTTGAGATCCATAAGTCCTGGATAAGGTGTATGTGCTCCTTGACCAGCGCGCTGAATGCTCGGGTAGCCGCAATCAACAAGTGGGTGGGTAGCCGTTATGAACAACAAACGGTCAAAGAACTCAACATGATCCCCCTGATATTTGAACATACCCTCCGTCAACTCACGGACACCGCTTGCTATCTGATAATTGCTGATAATCTCCATTTGTGGTGGAAATTTCTCTTTGATCATTGATAACCACTTCACCTTCGGCAATACAATGGGGACAATTTCTATTTCCCATTGCACATCAACGTTTATTGCCTGTAGGTTTTTGATGATGTTGATGTACGGTTCCGATCCAGTGACGTCGCTGTCATTAAAGCGGACATTTGCCGATTTGAAAAATGGCAGAGTGCTCATTGGACCCGGGCGATGAATTATCAACAGCTTGCCACATTCTGACAAAGACTTCATGATGAATAGGAAAGTATCGTGGATGTTTGTAAAATGTTCGACGGCGTCTCGAAGCAGAATCTTGTCGAACGGCGCCGCTTTTTTGTCGTAGCCCTCCGCATCGGAAGCTAACTCACGAAAGTACTCCTCTGCACCAACATGGGCGATTTTAAACGGCAGCATTCGTTGATTGGGTGTCTCTTCATAGTGCGTCTTGCCGGGGAAAATATTTACCATGGGTTCAAGTAAACAGAATTTATCTTTAATCTTCGAAGCCAGGCTACCACGACCCGGGCCAATGTAGGCCAGTCTGTCATTCGTGTTCAGTTCCAAATGCTTGTGGACCAAGTTGAAAAGTTGGTCTTCGTATACTTGTCCAAAGCTATACTTGTCTCCTTCATCCAGGCTCGGTATGTTTAGTTTATTCTGCCACTTTTCAGAGATGACAGAGAACGGCTGCGGTTGTTCGGGAAGTTGGACGGCCATTTTGTATCGAACACAGTCGGTAATAATGTCTTCAAACTTCTAGTCACAATTCTGTGCGTAGAGTGTTTTGAACCAGTCGCGGTGACCTCAACTCGATACTGCAGCGAAACAGAGTGACACCTGAAATTAAGCCATCTGCCGCTCTCCAGACGGGGTCTTCAGTTAACCGAGGAAGACACGTCACGGAAGAAAAACGACCGCACTGTAACTAAAACAAACGTATGCAGTACATTGAAGGGGTCGATGGACCACCGCACACCTTTGACAGGTACATACAATACCGTATATCTCAACCAAACAAGCGAACAATGAACCGGTGTTGCCTTAGCGACCGACATTATGGGGCCCAAACAAAGAACGCTTGGGTTGGTCTATGGCGGCAGCATAACCTGATCACATGTCTGTTTGGACTCACGCCGTTTTGAAAATTATAAAAATATTTATTATTGTGTCCAATTTACCCATAATATCATACTTAAATATTGTTTTGACGTGAAAGAGACCTTTCTTATTTACAATATACCACGACGAACGAACCGCACAGGAAGTGCGCTATATTATAGCTTCTCAGTACTGTCATTAATACTTTAATACATCGGTACACATGACAGGCAGCCAGAACCCTGACTACAGCTGTACTTATATAGCTGTAGTTGTTACCATGGTATGGCTAGTATTCTGATGAAACCCACACAAAGTGGAAGTTGACTGGAAATGCTGACGATACAGGCTCAACATCAGGAAATATTCATTTATTCATAGAAGTGTGGACTTATGGAATAGTTTACCAGAAGCAGTTGTGACAGCAAAATCAGTACAAGTTTTTGAAAACAGACTGGATAAATTGTGGAAATATCAACCCTTTAAATTTAACATAAATGAGGATTTACCTACTCGACAAAACCGAACAGAGCTGACATTAGAGGCCTAATTAAGGCCTGTAGTTAGAAGAGAACCTGTAAGTACCTGTAAGATACACGCAGGGGAGTAAGTTTTCAAATGTATGTACGACAACTTGTTAACTTTTAACTCTTGACCGACAGATGTCAATCCAATGAGATATATATATATTATATATATATATATATATATATATATATATATATATATATATATATATATATATATATATATATATAGCCACCCACTTATATGATTGGATTGACATATGTCGTCCAAGAATTAAGCTTATATATTTTTACAAACATCCTCGATCGATGCATATTTTCATGGATTTAAACCCCCAAATTCGGGGAAACTTGTGAGTGACAAATCGACAGAATATAGAGAGCAGTCGAGCATATCACAAGCTGACAAACATCATGATGTCGAGTATAGTACGGATACTGCGTGCGACATAGGCGACAGAACTGAACTGGGTGACGATGGTAATGATATCGGGCCTTAGTAAGGCAAAATCAACATCAACAATGACTGCCCCTAAATGTCAAGTCTGCCCTCTAATTTTGATGAATGGGACATAAATTACCCCTTTCAATAACATGCTGAGAAAACACTGTGTACGTATGTATGTATATCCATCCATCCATACAGACAGACAGACAGACAGACAGATAGACAGACAGACAGACAGACAGACAGACAGACATATAAGCTTATACATACATACAAGGGTTGCGGGAGATATTATTTTACAATGTCATGTCTACAACGTTGTTCCATCGAGCTGGTGAACTCACTCGTCAAGAGACTCTCCCCCCTCTCTCTCTCTCTCTCTCTCTCTCTCTCTCTCTCTCTCTCTATATATATATACATATATATATATATATATATATATATATATATATATATATATATATATATATATATATATATATATATATATATATATATGAAGCACACTGCACACTGCCACACCTGATTCTTAGATTCCAAATGTATTTTGTTATACCTCAAACACAACGTTTAGCTTTAAAATTAGAGCTTCTTCAGGTGTTTTATACAATGAAAAGAATGAACAGAAAAATTACAATGGTTGGACTGTTTCAGAAAATGTGTAAAACAGAATTACAAATATCTGATAGAGTCTGTAGACGTACAAAAATTGGCAGGAAAGAGACTAACCTAGCGGCTACAGGTATAAAGGTCAAAACTTCCTGGACCGACGTCCAGGGCCGGGAACTTGCGCACAGATGTCTTGGCGAGTCAATAAAGAGCCAACGATTGGCGTGTCCCCAGTTGACCTCAATATTCCCCCAAATAGCGCCCCCACTTGTGAAGTTTTGGACTCGCCTGAGCATCTGCGCGCCAGTTTCCAGCCAAAGGCGTCGGTCAAGAAAGTTTTGACCTTGATAAAAGCAGAGCGTTGCAAATAACAAAACAAATTACTTGAAGTAAAAAGTAATAATATTTCATGCATCCTGCAACCATCAGATAAAACATGTCTGATGTTCTCTCTGATGGTTGCAGGATTATATATACATATTGCATGTATATGATACGTGTTAGTTGTTAGTTCAAGCGATGTCGTCAATTGTGAAGTGCTCGACGCTATTTTCTGCAGGGCAGTGGTACTGAGGGTCTTGGAAGTCGTACTGATCACTTCAGCTCTAAAGGCTGTTTCATACTTTTGTCGGTCGATTAATAGATGATAAGATGTCATAGCAAACTTATGCTGTATTGTTAGAGTTAGGTAGTGTTAGTGTTGCCATGAATTCGAGAACTTGCGCCCTCTTCTGGAATCAAGAAATCATTCAGCCATCATGTTGAAACGGTTAACCTGCACTTTTAAAGGCTGACTATGTGGGTCAATTGTTCAACGCATGCATATGTATTCCTTTCCTTTTTTACATTCTCATACCATCATGACTCAGCAAATTACCTTTCACCCTATGGCCTTTGCTGACACTGTTGGTATAGTTCAAATCAAAGACAATGTGTTCATATTAAATACACCAGTGGATGTGGGTGTCACACACTGAACTCACGCATTGGCGTAATCTGGCTGTTAGCTTCACCACTAGCCACCGTTTTCAAAGTCAAGAAAGTGTCTTGTCTTGTATGATCTGTGTACGATTCTGAAGGTGAGTGTTTGGAAAATGTCAACGATTGCCCAAGGAGATTCGATAACTGAACGAGGTCGACTGCTGTATAGTTATCCATAATGAGCTGTACGATCGTACTTTACATTACTATGTTGGCAACCTAACGCCTGGCTCGAAAAAGAAGCAACGTTTAATATGTGCATGCTATAATTGACCGCTTCCCAGTCGCGAAACTCACTTTATTACGAACTGTTGGTTTACATTCCATATAACTAGTGCATAGTATTTTTACAAACGTGAACAATGAATCAAGTGACTGCAATACCCGGATGTCGTATTGTTATGCAGTTGTACCACCATTATCGTGCTTCCAACACGCAACTCAATGGTAGCAACACTTAATGTCATTGAGCTAAAGCCTGGAAGCTAAGCGCCGGGAGAAAAAAATGATTCAGAAACTAAATATATATGATTGAAAATTTTAAACTTTTCTCTCTTCATTCATTCCGTTCAGATCTATTTCTTCTCTGTTATGATGGATGTTGTTAGTGACCAGGCCCTATAACTTTTTTAAAATTTGCAATAAGCTTATCTTCTCTCCCGATCGGTTGGATCGTCGTTGATGTCAGTTTTACTTTTTTTTCTGTAATTTGTCTCATCGACCGCTCGCCTGGTCTTGGCTTTCAGGATTTTAACTTTTCTTTGTAGTTTTTCTCCACGACCGGCGGTGAAGTCGTGGCTTTCAGGTTTTGAATTTTTCCTGTTATTTCTCTCTAAAGAAAGGAAGGAATCTGTCGTTGACGCTCATGGAGGTCTCTATCTTGGTCTAGCCGAGTCTAACTTCTTTGAAATATTCCGCCATTTATTCCTTATTCACACAGTCTGCAGTATAAGTTGTCACGAGACAAGTAAACTAAACTGATTGGGATCTGAAGCGTTTTGTTCTGACTGTAACCGAGTAGGCTAGTCCTTCTGCCACTCTGTGCCAGATACTTTTGCAATAATCCAACTTTGTTTGATGTCACGAAGTCACTCGCTGAACTGGAATATTTTGTATATTTTCATCATAATAATTAAATACCAGATGACTGAGTGACCTTATTGTTATTTTACCATACTATAACCATTGATTTCATAGTTGTGTAGTAAAGTTATGGGTATACCTAGACTTGGTTCAAGTCTGTGATTTGTGAATGTTTGAGTGGAGTGAACGCAATGATTTGTATTCTGCTTTCATGTGAAACGCGCGCGTGAGTGGACGCGATGAGTAGGGTGAACGCGATGAGTGGAGTGAACGCTATACAGCGGAGTTTCACCCGGAATCCGGCAGAAACTAACTCACTACTGCGCAGACTCAAACGTGACGCATTCAATCGCTGGGAAAACCTGGCGTGAGCTGCCAAATTCCGGATAGGTTTGTACGAAATAGGAGAGACACAAGAGAAACTATTATAAATGATTTTATTTTTTTTAAAATTCACCGACTTGAACCAAGTCTAGGGTATACCGAGAAATAATTAATCACTTATTGTCGGTTGATTTGATCTGATATGAAACCATCTGTGATAGGCTGAACAGCGAGATTCCACCGAGGGATGGAAAGAGTGACGTCATCACCGATGTTATGATGAAATATGAATATCATCTGTCTTATCATCATTAATGCAGTATTCCGCATATTGTCGTAGGCTTGTAATTTTTTAAATAATTCATGTATTATTTCTGCTCAATCATATTTTCAACTAAATGATGTAACCTAAAATAACTATAACAAAATCATGTCATATTGGAAAAGTTTCAAATGTCTGCCTGTTCAATCGACTCAGCCCTTTCATTTGAATATATATTCCATCTCTATGCTGAAAACAACTACAGTAAATTATATTTTATATCGTTAAAATAGTGATTCATGTCAATAATTCATACAGAACGGGAGACTGCAATATAGATATTGTGTGTATGATTAATATTGAATTCAATTTTACACGTGTGAGTTTGAACTGAGTGTATATTTAGCTCTTCAGCTATTTTTACTGTATTTCAAGGAAACAGACTGCTAACATACGGGATTATCACCCTCAACTAATCCACTAGATAGTTGACGAGGTAAAGACGGGTTGTATTTTTCCTGTTGTGCTGATAGATTCAAACATCAAATGAATCGGATTGCGATGATCAAATTCAACTTTGAACTCCCTTCTTCATTTGTCATTTCAACACATATAATACACAATAAATGATGATGATATAGTTAAGACACAACTGTAAACAGAACTGGTATACAAGGTTTATACAGCCGAGTAGTTTGGCATTACACGCACTTCATGAATTACTGCCAAACGTCATTCACATGACGATCTGACGAGATTGCCATATTTTAATCCTATGAAGTAATGTGTTAAGTCACTGTTGATGATCATGCCTGAACATGTTTTGCACTTGGCCAAAAATAAAATGGCCACCTCATCATCACATACCTTAGTTTATTTCAGACTCTACATGCATTAAAGGGAAATAGTCGTCAGAACTGCGCCTGTGCGAGTTTCTTGATTATAAACAATGTATTTCGTGCACGATATCTAGATGCACCTCATCATCATAGCTGCGACATTTAAATTATTCGATGTTGTTAGTGACAGACATGTTTTAACTTTCATCAATCACCATCGTACCTTGGATACAGTGTTTACATTGGTCGTATGGGTCCCATGCAACCTTTGAGCGCCGCCGACGACTTTATCCCTGTAACTTAAAAGTAGAATGCGCCTCAGGGACAGATATTCGGAATTTGACATTTTTACAGCATTTTTCTTGGAGTCTCTTGTATTTTTATTGTAAATTGAACTAGTGATGATGTGTCCTTGTTTTTTTTTCTTTGTCTTGTTTTGCAGACTCTTATCATCAGCGTTAATTGAAAGATGATCACTCGCCAGGAAGCTCTTGACTTTGTGGAAAGTCATCTTAAAATTGAAAATCCATCTGAGAAGTTTCATGAAAATCGTCTAGCGTTTCTGAATTCTCTCATCGAAGCCTATCAGTACAACGTTCCTTTCCATAACATCACTCTGCTGTGTCTCGACAAAGAGCAAAGACGAGCTCCATCCAAAGAGGAAATAGAGCAAAATGCCTTAACGACGATTGGAGGACTGTGTTTAGAGAACAATGCAGCTTTTCATTTCATCTTGGAGTCAATTGGGTTTGATGTCAATTTCATTTCAGCTAGAGTAATCAATCCAAACGATCATTGCCTATCCATTGCCAATAATGTGGTCAGCGATGGTGATCAGTTCCTCGTCGATGTCGGGTTTGGTTATCCTTCTTTCCAAGCAATTCCCCTGGATTTCAAACAGGAATCTCCCATCTACTGCCATTCCTGTTGTAAATATAAGTTTGTGAGAAAAGAAGACGTGATTGAAAGACAACACTTACGAACCGTGAAGAAGGATATGTGGGAGACTGACAAGCTGGTACCTGAAAATTCCACTGGTGTGTGGAGACATTCTTATAATTTTAAGCTAACGCCCGTTGACTTCAGCTGCTACGGTGCTGCCATGAATAACATATACACAATACCTTCATGCAGTCGTTTTCTTGTGAGTCTTAGAGTTATCACCTTTCCAAATGGCAAATGCATTTCTTTGAAAGATAACTCACTTCTAACAGAAGGAGATGACAAATGTCTTCACGAGACACTGTTAAAATCTGTCGCAGAAATGAAGGGGTGGATTTTGAAATTGTGTCCACAAATTTCCCCGGTCAAGATCGAAAAGGCATTGAATTACTGGGAGAAAGAAATCATGCCTACTTTGAAGACAGAAGCGGGTCCAGGACAAATTTGAAAGTTATAACAACAATCAACAGGAGTTTCCAATTCGAAATGTAGTCAAATCATCGGCTTCTTCAGTGAAGATATCCGTGAGTATCGTATCGAAGTTCCAAGCATCAGGGATTCAGTGCACGGTAATGACTTACGAACTCTCGATGAACTCTAATCATGGTCTATCAACGAACACTGTTAAACCGATCCATACGACGATATCTTGATGATTTCATTAATATTTTACGGTTATACGGTATATTGTTTGGAAATCTACTTTGTTTGCCTGGTCGATTTGAATAGCGAGTAACGATATGTAAGTTAAGAGTAATCATTTCGGGCGTTTAGCGCATTGTCGACTGTGACAGAATGATAAGAATCAAATGAGGAATTATTTTTGTAATCTATCGTAAAGCGAATTTACAACCGTTTTTAACTTTCAAAACAAATGAGAAATGTTTCTATTAAGTCACCAGGTAGAAGGATTCACATGTATGAATGAAATAAGGTCGGGCCAGTATGAATGTGTCTATGGTGTAATCCTACCACTTGAATTCATTTGGATTTTGTATTTCTTTAAATATAATCTGCTAAGTACCTTTATCGTTGATGTAACGATAACATTTTATGGAATTATTTCAGCTGCGAAAAGTATTCCAGTGGTTTATGTATTGTCTGTGTAAACATACTTTGCAATAGAGAATAATGTCACGGTGTCGCTTTATTTTTTTAAAAGATGAGTTTTAAGAGATTGAAAGGGAATTCTATGGGATCACGATGGGTAAAACTTACACTATGTGTACGAAGTTATGGAGAAACTTCGTGTCGGAGAAGATTTTATACGTGTTAGTTTTTTTGAAGAACGTTGTTGAAGTATCGATGTCAGTAGCTCAGACATCAACTTGATTAGAGTCCTGTTTATTCATAAAACGATGCGTCTTACGAGTAGTGTTATTCGATGATTTGTTGAATATCTGATCCCGATAAATGATTTTGTACTGTTTTTTTGTTCTGCGTTCAGTAAGTAGCTCTTCCACGAGAGAGAGAGAGAGAGAGAGAGAGAGAGGAGAGAGAGAGAGAGAGAGAGAGAGAGAGAGAGAGAGGGAGGGGGGTAAAACAGAACGCCCCCATTTGCCGGCTACACGAGATGAAAAGGTCGGGAATAGTTTACGCCGTCATTGTCTGAAACCATGAATTAAGAAATCCACGATAAAACCAACTCTGCCTCCCATAATTTTGTGTTACAGTATTGTAGAAATGTAAGCTTCAGAAAACAAGTAATGATTACGGTTCTGTAATGGTTCTGTAATGCTCGAGTTTAAGTGTTGAATAAGCAGCAAAAGAGATCATCTCAAGCAAAAGAAAGACCTACTTTTAATAATGAAGGGTTATAACCATTGTCCTATGGGTTTGTAAGGGTGACCGATCAGGATGCAGTGCGGTATCGATTACTTGAATATGTTACGACTGGATTGTGTATTATTTTACAAATAAAGGACCGTTCAGTTTTTACGGCCGGGGGAGGGGGCGCGGCAAAATCCAGGGGGGGTCATCATAATTTTGGAATCCGCGAAGGGGGGTCATCACTTTTTCACTGGTAGGAAAGGGGGGTCACCACATTTTCAAAAACATAATACCTACAATACAGTTCACTTTTATAACATGGCCATGATCGACCCTCTTTACCTGGTGATCAATAAGACAAGAAATCATAAACAAAACCATAAAATGATAATGATATTTACGTAGCAGAGTGAGGGGGTCTGACCATGCACGCATGCTATCCAGCTGTACAGAGGATGATATGATGAGTTTATATTTTACTTGCATGTAAGACTGCATTCAGCAAAACCTGTGGAAGGGGGAATAGACAGGGAGAATAGACGGGGAGAATAGACGGGGGATTTACAAATATCAGTGGTATGTTGGAGCATTCGATATTGGGATTAGGGGAATTATAAGGAGACTGAAAACGAAACTATCTCTGGTTGAAATGAAATATGTGTTGATTTGTCCATTTATGGCTCTACCTTTTGGTCAGATCCTGGTGGTTGTGTATCTCCTTCAGTTTCCGAAGTTGTTCAACTCACTGAAGCGTGATAAAAAGCCCAGCACAGCCATACGTGTACAGTCAGCATCGTTATTGTTTAAAATTGAATTCAAGTCTGGACTAGAACTAATTTGTCATCAATAACAACGATTACGATCTTTACACATATACACAGAATATTTTGCAAAACAGAATATTTGTTATTCTAGTATGCTGTGAAGAGTAGAACAAGAAACTACCGGTGATGTACAGAAAAACGTACTAAAATTGGCCTAAAGATAAAGCTACTGTCCCTTTTATACATTATGTTAATTATGTTCAGTATCTCTAGAAGGTAGGGAAGCCATCTTGTTTTAAAATCTCTTTTATGTGATAGCGGTTTTGTTTTGCAAGATGTTTTACTGCAAGAGAAAATGCATCAAAACAGCGCCCCCTTCCCTGGGAGAGAAGCACACACACACACGCACACACATAGAAAACAATGTCAATTTCAAATTCAGGCCAGTTTCATTTTGAGGGTAATTTCAAAATTATAGCGAGTCAGAAGGTGGGCATTGGAACCCATTTTGAGTTTGTTACGAGGGCATTTCAAAGCAGGCTTTGGTACTTTTTATGGATTCTTCCCCGCCCCCTTTTAAAGAGAAGTTTGTGAATACAGCCTAAATAACTACTGTATATTGGAGGTATGTTTACGAACACCTTAAAAGAAGGTTGGAAAGGCTATTTTTGCATCAATTCTTTTCTCGGAGTTAATGTCAAATTTCAAGTGTTAGAATCAAGATATTTAGTTCAAATTTTCAGGATAACTCCCTTAGTTAATATTTTCTCCAAAGAATATAAAAATTGTATATTTGCAGCCATGATTTTGAAATATGACACCAGTAAATATTAAAATTTAATTTTTCATGTTTTTTTTAAATATTGAATTTAATAATAATTGGATAGTATTAATATTACCAAATTAGTTATAAATATGTTGACACTATTTATTGTAAGATTTGTACGGCAGGATTTGTAAATAAAATTTGTTTTTATGATTTTACATGGGTTTATATATCAAAAAATTATTAAAAATTCTTTCAAATTTCAAAATGTGATTTTTCAAAAAGTACTTCAAATACAGGAAAATTGTGCCGTACAAATCTTATCTGTAACCTTGTTAATAGGCTGTAAAAATTCCATGTCCATATCTCATTTCAAAGTTGGATTAAATTGGTATACAATTATGTAGGAAAACTGTTATTCTGTCAAAAATGTTGAAAACAAGCCATATTTGCACCCCTCTTTTGAAGTCATAGAGCAGTTTTTTGGTTAATCTCACTTTTGACACATCTTTGACACTCAAAGAATCTAAAAATGCATTTACAATAGCAGTCACTCACTCTGAATGCCAGCACCGCCTTGTCAAACTTTCCTGAAAAACAGCAAATAATGACTTTCCCTTTTCAAACATTTTATTATAAGCTAGGGGACCTCTACCATAGTTAATACACTAAGGACTCCCCAACTTCTTCTTATTTGGTCAGTTTTTCAGAAGTTTTAACAGGCTATAACTCTGCAATGCCTTTGTGCCCAAATGTCTAGTTTTTTTATTCCACAGAGAATGTTGACTACTTTTATATTTTAATAGTTTTGTTGAAATTTATAACTGACGCTCTAGCCTTTCCAACCACCTTAAAAGAAGGTTCAGCAACTGGCAATATATAACATCCACGTTAAAGAAATAAACAGTGTAATCTTTGAAGACTTTGATATCGGCCACTCTGTTTCTGTATCCCAACGTTCTATCGCTAGCTATTCCCGAAAGGGAGACTTTGAGTGGTAATACATGTTTTTATTTCTCACGGAAAAAAACGCACACTCGGTATAAATTTATTAAATATTCTTTATTATATATTGAGATACATGTAATCTTGGAAGCTATCATTATTAACCATGTCATCTAGTGGAAGAATTTTCACATTTCTCATAAGAGCTTGAGAAGAACTTCAAAACACGGCAGTCCGTGTGAAAAGTTAACTCCGATTGGCATGGTACTCAAACTGTGTTTCCATTCCAAAAGTAGACACGATTGCAATGGCGATATTTCGCATAAGTGTCAACACAGTACATGACAAACTCTTTTCACACGAAAATAGTCGGAACCAATTTGGCACCAACGAAGTACTTGTATCAGCTACCACCGAGCTAAAGCAATCGAGATTCTGCTTGTCGGATAGAATTGACGCTCAAAGAAATGGCGAATATTCGGAGGTCTGTGAAATTCAATTTGACAAATAGTACAAATGAATGTAGTACTTATGCTAATGTACGCGCTGAAGAGGAAAACTGCTTTAAAGTACTACATGAAAGTTTTCGAAATAAAGTGTCAGGAAATGGCGAGTAAATAATACATGTAATAATACTGTCAATAAATTGTGAATAAAGTCAATCTGAGACAAACGTAACAGTAACTGTATCTGTATAACACGGATATAGGAAATGATCATGGCGACGTGGCCGGCCTTTCACATTCGCTTATATGCAAAATTATGTTGCGTGTAGTACTGATACACGATATGAGTAACGATTTTGCATTTTTTTTTTGGCACAAGTACTTTCTTATATTTTGGACAAGTACTATTCTTGGATTGCGGTAAATCTGCCGACAGACATATGAAAAATTTCGAGAGAAAGCGGCTTAAAGATTTGAAATATTGATTTAGTGGGAAACCGACTAAATTTCTAAAATGCAAAACAAAATCACACCAGATATAATATATTTACAAAAAAAAACATAATAAACTGCCAAGTGCTAGTTATCACCGTTGAAGACTGTGGTTGAAATTACGGTCATGGTGTCATACGGTGAAATCAACTGAACAATTCACTTAAAACAAGGTGTGGATAGAGATGTTTGCTGACGGAGAGTAAATACAGATTATCGGAATTGTAGCCAAATCACATCAATACCAAACAGTTTTTTCAAAATTGTTTGCAAGGTAACTGCTGTTTTGACAAATATCATCGACAACTGTGGCCTCTATTCAAATTTGATGTGCCTTTGTAAAATGTCTATCCCTAGATTTCACCCGTATACCTCCTAACTTGTATAACCTGATGTCAAATTGATTCGCATCGAGTACATTTCCACCGTTAGTCGACCTTGCAACACTTTATCGCTCTATGCATGTTAAAAATGGAACCAGGTGGTGACGTCATCAACAAAAGCAGAGGATGACGGCAAACATAGTCGGGTATACTATAACAGCGTTTGAATCAGCCAGACAAGGATAACCATATTGATCAGTTTGTTTATGGCATTCAACAATTTGAAGAACAAAGAGTGAGACCGTTCATCTCACGGTTAAGTGTTTGAAATCGAATTTGTGAAGTGTCAATTTTTGCAGTGTCAATGTAGAGTTAAAAATTTGTTATTTTAATATCGACATTTGCCGCATTGCGGACCAGACGCTGATGCTGGTCACTGTGAACAATGTGATACTGTTAAACATAGCTCAAGTCGTGTCATTCCTTTCATTTTAATCGATTCCAAATATATTTTGGTTATTGCCATTCTGCCCGACTGTTTCGCTGACAATATCGTTCAGGCCCGGGAGCTATGGGTTAGGAGGAATGCGCAAGACAGTATGTGTACAATCTTATTGATGTCCCGCGTATCAATATATCAGCTAAATCAAAATGTTGTCGTGTTTATTGATTTGACAGCGTGAAATTCCATCGCTTACATACTTAAAAGTTCTTGCGAAGTTTTCCAAGACATTGGCACTTGTTATGAACAACTGCCGTTTGACCGCCGACAATTAATGATATTGAAATACTGACACGTCACCAGGTTGCAGCTTATTGAAATCAGTTCAACGAAGGGTCACCTTGCACTGCATTTAATACAAGCGTTATTACAATAGACCGGTGTACCAGACTGCGTGGCAAAAAATAGCCTGTCACCTCTCAATTTTATATAAAAAGAAGATGAATTTAGGTCTATTTTTCGCTAACTACCATGTTCAGCACAGCAATTAACTTTGAATCCTGAGCTAAATTAGCACTAATTCCAACGAGGTCGACTGTTACTGATATCATTCCCATATAAAACAAAGTATACTGAAATATTATTAGAGACCTTATGTAGAAACCATATACAGAATGCGTAATAACAAACGTATAAATAGCAACATACATGTGTATTCTTGTGTTATAAAATTAATTCATATAGTAATTGAGGTAAATGCTGATTATGTTCTTATTGTATGTTTACATCAAACTGGGTAAAACTGTCAAGTATTGTTCGCCATTGTTTTTGTTACGATGAGCGACAAAATGTTGCAGTTGTTACACAGTTCAGACATGAATCCACTGAATTTACTCGACATTGTACGTCAAGAAAAGACGACTCGTGTTGTTCTCGGCACTTACATGGAGTCAAATAGCTTCTTAACATCCCAGTGTCGGAAAATCTTCACTCCATGACTACCGCTGTCAGAGACCACGATGTAGCCGTCGTGGGAGATAGCCACTCCTTCTGGCCGATCTAGTTTATCTTCTTGGTCGCCGATACACAGTTTGAAAGCGCCGTCATTGCCGTACATTACGACGCGATGGCACTTGTAGTCAGCCACGAAGACATTGTTGAAGTTGTCGACAGCTACGCCGCTGATTTCTCGGAAATGTTCGGAGCTGCCAATCTGGAACATGAACTCTCCATCTGGATTGAGAATCTGTACTCGTCTGTTGTGGTACTCTGCAACGATGATAGCATCGCGTTTGTTGATGGCAAGGTAACAGGGGTAGCTGAATTCTGCCGGACCCACGCCTTTCCGACCAATTGTGTGCACAAATTTTCCATCTGACGTGTAGCAGACGACACAGTTGGAAATGCAGTATGAGATGTAAATATATCCATGAGAATTAATAGCCACGCCCCATGGGCCTTTGTAACCGCTTTTCCCAAACTCTTTAGAATGATGCGTTTCCAACGATACCTTATAGAGGCGTTCTGTCGAGAAATCAGTCACTATGAAATGTTTATTGTCCGGTGTCACTGCCACATCGCCTGGATCAAATCGATCTCGTGAAAATAACCTCCGTCTGAGAGTATCGGGGCTCCATTTAGTTTTGTATTTACAGTCCCATCCAAAGATCTGCACTCGATGATTACCCGAATCACAAACGATGATGTCGCTATTGGCGGACACAGCTACGCCATGGGGTCGCCGCAGTCTGCCAGCCGATGTTCCCCTCTGACCAAACTCAAAAACAAGCTCAGCTTTCCTTTTAGCATGTCTTCTCTGTTGCCCAACTTCGCCGTTTGAAGCTACATTCTGGAGTACTTGTTTAGCTGATGCTCTACTTGATGAGCCCCACGAACGACCCTGTATCATAGTGCGGGGTACGGCTACAGCACTCGACGCCCGACTAGACACACTACCTTCTGTTCCCTTTTGTTCAATTTGTCGCACTACCTGTTCATCGAACATCACCTGTGACTGAGGGCGCTTCGACTGGACGTCGTCACTGGCTTGTTCTTTGACTTGCTCCGCTATCTTATCATCATCATCATCGCCCGTCTTGATTTCAACATGCACCTCAATGTGTTGTTGGTTTTCTTTGGCGTCATCAGAAACCGTTGGTAACTCAATTTTCATATCTGCTGGTCTGATAGGCTGATGTGAAACAGGAACAGCATCAATTTCATCTTTGGTACTGATCTCGCCGTTTCTCGCCGTGTCCTCAATCTCGCGTGGACTATCAGACACATCAAAGTTCTCTGCCGCTATAATCGCTTCTTTTTCGATCACTGTCTCGGTGTCAGTAAGGGTGACATCCATTTCTTCTGTTGTGATATCTTCTGTGTGGTTGGCAGGTTCATTAGTAATATTACTATGATTGGCTTTCCTTCATCAATTTCTTTCTTTCCCTCATCTTCAACAATGATTGAGTTTTCCTGTTGGTTGGTAATTTCAGTAACAACGATGCCTTGTGTTTCGTGATCTATCTGATGATCTTCCATCGTTAACGTCGCTTGTACCAAAGTGGATTCATCTTCCCCATCAGTATCATCTTTTTGTATTTCTTCTCGACTATCATCTGTTTTCAAATCCGGTGAAATTTCCTTGACGTCATCCCCAGAACCTTGTTTCTCTTCATTTGATACATTAATTTCGTTTTGACCATTCAAATCTTCATTTTTGTCATCAGAAGACATTTCGTCTTGATAATTCTTCTCAGTGATATTTTCATCTGATGTGACTGCTGTTACAGCGATACCATTATCACTACTCTTGTCATTTACTTTTGAAGATTTTTTATTTTCTTTTTCCCTTGCTCTTTCTTCTTTTCTTTTTTTCTTACTCACTATTTGTGCTGAGCTTCCAGCGTGGGAGTATTTTTCTTTTTTCCTCTGTAATCTTCTTTTCTCTTTTTCTTCTTTGATTCTTTCTCTCTCCTCTCTTTCCTTCTCTCTTGCCGCTTCTTTTTCGGCTCGTTCCTTTTCCTTCGCTGCTTCCCTGTCCGCCTTTTCTTTTTCTTTTAGTTTCTCTGCCTCTTCCTGTTGTTTTCTCTTTCTTTCTTTCTTTTCCTCTTCCATTTCTCTGTTCTTTCGATATCTTGATTGTTTGGAATCGGCTTCGTTTGTATCCTTTGACTCTCCGTTCACGGCATTGCCATTGACTTTGTCATCATTCTTATCTTTTTCAGATCTGAACAGTTCGTCGGGAGAAACTGTTCGATACTTGGGGGCGCTGTCGCCATCGCCGTTGGCATCGGTCTGTGAATGAAATTAAATATATCACATGAAAGATGCTGAAAGAAATGTCAAATAAATAGAAATGACGATAATGTGAATAATTATTGTAAGTAAGATTATATCACTGACGAGGTTGTTTAGCAAAAGGTTTAAAACTTCAGCGATAAAACAAACATTAAACTTACCTGTACCGTATAGAGTCGTACACTTCCCTTTGGTGTAAATCTTTTCAGCCAGGCTGTAGACAAGCCATCGTCTCCGGCCACAATGCCACTATCAGTACTGTGTTTACCACCAGTGACTTTCTTCCGCCGGTGGTACTTGGACATTTTGCACGGCCTCAAATTATGTTACAAGATGACGCGTTTCAACATCCAGTTGATATCTGCAAAGTTCAAATATATAGGATTGCATGGGGTCACTTCGTAATTCTGTGTTGTTCAATTTTTGTGCTGTTTTCTTTTTTTCAACCTCTACAATCTTTCATATCATGATCTCAAAACTTACGTAAATTTCTCCTGATGATTTGAACAGCCATGGAATTCGTAAAAATTATAATTTCAATTGCATAAATTTGCATTCCCGTTTCATGAATTGTGAATCTGTGGTCGCATAAGTAATCAAAATTAATTGCATTCGCGACAATTCGGTTGCAATAACACTGCATTTAGTGATCCACCCAAGGGATTTAAAGGAACTGCAACTGTGTGCCTTCCTTGTTAAACAATGTATTTCATGTACGATATCTAGATGCATCACCTCAACATACCTACAACATTGAAATTGAAAACACAGTTATCGCTGTAAATCAGTGTCCCGGGGGACAGACCACTTTGAAATCTAAGGAAAGGGACACAATGAAGCTATCATACGTGAAATCCGTAGAAAGAAGGTTTCTGATTTCCTAAGATGCCGAAAATTCACAAATGACGTGACAAGATATTGTCAATGTGCATCACCGACGTCACTGAAAGTTATGTTAGTTGTCAATGAGTTAACTGAGTGAATCTTTTGATTTTGGTTTCCTTATCTTAGCATATTGCCTAGACAAGGAGGGTCTGTGGTTTTGGCACCAATCCCTTCATAACACAGTCTACAGAAGGCTAGTTGAATGACACAGTGGGCGGCCGGCGGTACGGTCGTAGCCATAAACGTGATAGCGTTATGTCGTGATGGGCGGTCACGTTTCCGAAAGCCCCACTTACAGAGAAGTATTCAATCAAGTTCTATGTTCAATGTGTTCATTATTAAAGTTTATCGTGATGTCTTAATGCTAGTCTTTGTGGTTCGGGGATTATGCTGTCAGCTTTATAAAGAAGGTTACAGTCATCGTTATTCGATGCAGTCATCTCGACAGGTCATTGGCATGATTGCACAGAATCTCTTTGACAGACGGATTAGACAAAACAATGGAAATCAATAAATATGCTGGCCATTAGGTGTCTACAAAGAATAGTTCACATTTTACCAGATGCTTGAAGCAAAGGAACAATTACTGGATAACCTTTTGCCGTAAAATCGTTTTATTACCTGTACATGCCTCCATTCACGGAGATCTACTTCTATTCATAAATGTCTGATGAAGGAACGCACAGCTTGGCGGTGGAGGTATCGGAAAATATTTCAATAATTGGACCAAGTGACGGGGTTGCTATACATACTTTATACAACTACTAACTGCTAGTAACCTTTGATGATGATAATGATGATGATGATGATGATGATATTATTACAAATGAATAGTAATTTACATCATGTTGTGGGTATTTCTTGGTTTCTCTAGCACAACACAGCCATTCAAAAATAGCAAACCTACAAGAATTATTTGTATAACCCCCCCCCCCCCCAGTGTTTATTCGGCCAGGAACCCTCCTTAAAATACTGACGCCGATCTTATAAAACCTTGCGGACTGGACGATGTGGTCCCATCTGTACACTTTGTCATGCGTGGGTGTTTGATTCAATCAACCTGTTAAGAGACGCGCCCTGTAGTCGTAACTTAAACTTTGTTCTCGTCCATATCGGGATTTAGAAGGGAATCTTGGCTTAATAATTTCCATGGGAATCTTGATGTGGACTTGCTATTTACTTATATATTTAAAATGCAAGTGTCCTGTTAAATCGATGACGAAAACGAAAACTCAGCATACTAACTTTTTGACGATCGGAATGTTTTTTTTTGTTGGAGATATAGATTTTTTATGACGTTGAATCGACCAACTCGTCCAGACCACGGATGCCAACATGTTTCAACTTGATTTAGTGTAAGTCTGTTCCGCTATGTTCATTGTTTTAAATCAATACACAACTCAACACACAGACTACGGTTTGCATTGTCACTCAGTTAAACACTTCGATTTTCTGCTTACGTCGAGTGCATTGGGGGGTTTAGAAATGAGCCTGTTAAAATACCAACGCTTTCATTTTAACGTTGCCACTCAAATAATTACACACCACTGTCTCGGTCAAATATGTCGCGTTTATGCATGTGAAATGTTTCTGTGTTATAACGGGTGTACAAGTAAATAAATTGGATGCAATGTCAAAACGGCTCGTTTTGTAAATTGACAGTGGAAGCGAGACTGGCAATGGTGTTGTCGCTGCTATTGAATATTCTAGTTTTTACTTCAGTATCGGACATTGTTGAGTGGCTAAAAATAGAATACCTGGCCCTGCAAAAAGGCATGCTTTTTCAAACCTTAAAATGTCAGTATTTTATCCTAAAACCTTGCCATAAAGACCAAATTTATTTTGTTAAACAAAGCCAGTGCGGTGACCTCATCAAATGACCCGGATCAAGGCTGCCATTGGTATTTATGTCCTGGGTCGAAGTATGGAGGTAAGACTTACATGGTCACAGTTACGCTGTTTATGATCGAGTTGACAGTATAGTCGAAGTTGCAACTTATTTCAAATTGTTGAACTGTGAATCACTTCCAAATCATGGTGGCTGTATCACGGTTGCTTCACCGCTAAGATTATACCTCCGTGGCAAATCATCAAAATGTCAAACTGTTTGATATTTTGAACCCTATTCGTTGTCACTATCGTTCCGAAATGTAAGAAGTAAATAAATGGGGCAGCAGGTTATAAGTTTCACTTCCAGTCATTCTGAACAATTGCCGAAGGGCAATGGGTGATATCGGCTTAGTTGGATTGTTTGCTCAATGGTTCAGGGCTTCACGTCTCCTTTGTTTGTCTGGTATGGACATTACAAATGAGTAGGGTTACTAAAGATTGAAAGCATAGCTTCAAGGTTGACCATACTCTACATAAAAGACTCATTCTTTGTAAATGGGTGTGTCAGTGCCATGTCTCAAATCTTCATTGACTCAGAAAACCATGGCAGATTTCTACCAAAACTTTCACGAAACTTCGTTTTACTGTTCAGAACCCATATCATTTTGGTCAAGTCTTGTAAGGCTGTAAACAGAGATTTGAATACAGTGTTCATATTGTAGCGTCGCAAATTGTCGATGATAATTGAGAAAGTGATTTATCAGAAATTGACAACGGGATGAGTGTACTTGCTCAGTATCGATAAGATCACCAGGCCCTTCTATATACGTCGTATACTCCGAAATATTAGCAAGTCACTGCTAGCTAGAAATGGGCAGCCAAGTTATTTAGGAAACGGTGGAATGTCCTCTATGCCTCGGGCATGGGGGTTAGGGAACATAGAATTGTTTTTATGTCGAGTTAAAGTGGCAGTAGGTTGCTGTAAGGTCACACCACAAAGAGTAAGGTTCACTTTTAGTGTGTATGTTGGCATGCGTGTTAATCTTTTCAACATTCCATTCTGTTACTTAAAGTCAATGTGTGAATACACAGTGTAACTACAGAAACTCTCATTTTTTACAGAGGTCATAAAAACCAGTGACAGAAATAGGGATTATGTGAAGACTTAATACTGCGACACAGATTACATCATCATGCAAATTGAACTAATGGTTGGTTTGTTTATCACGAGATTGTTAACTTCACCTGAACTACTCTCATTGACATTTTGAACAAAATTAAATATTATTTTGTCATCCTTGGTCTCTTATTGATGCGTCAACATATTTTTTTATATTTTTTAAGCTAACAAGATCCAACTGCACACACGAAAATGACAAAGTAGTGATGCTTAGGTACACTTGTGAAATGCAACAATTTGACCAAAAGCCAAACATGTGATCCTACAGACGTTACGTTACGCTTTCTGTCGAAGCTAAAACCCTATTTTCAAATATTTTCAAGCGAACGCAGAATGTTCCCGTAGACAGTAGAGTTTGGCATACACAAGGGTGAGAAACAAGCCTTTTTTTGGCTTCTTGGGGTCGATTAAATCACAGCTCTCTCCCTTACCGTCAACCCCTACTGCGACATACTGCGAGTAGGAAGAACTTTGCTTTTGATTTGAACGGTATACGGTAGACACAACCCAAAGAAAGACCATTAACTATTGATTTTATGATTTAAGGTTCCATAAAGACGTAGAAAGTAACAGTTATTTCACCATTAGCGCCATGATTTCACACAGCTGCACAAATCTCATGAACCCTGTGAAAGAGTGCAAATTTGACTTCTCTGATGATCATAGCATAAAAAGGCTAAGGATACAATACTCGTCATCGGGCCTAAAGCGGTACTTCCTTTAAAATGATTTAAAATTGCTATAAATTTGAAAAGTCGTCAGAAAAAAGCCCAAAACTTTGTAACCAATCCTAACAAATGATCTTGAAAGCGCAAATGAGTGCAATACGTTCCCGTATGGACAACATAGTTATCAGGATGTACACACCCACGATAAAGTTACATAGACACAATTCACTGCAATAAATAAAGGAATCAGCGACGACACTGAACATTATATACCAGAATGCAGTAACCTCAATGAAAGCCCACCATGCCATGCTATGATACGATACCGACACCTAAAATATCGATCCAATGCGAACTGCAAACAAAACGTCCATTGTTGCGCTGAGTTTTAATGAGGCGCGGTCTTGAGAAACCATGGTGTTTGGGTTTTTCAGCAAGAAATACATGACAATGACATTTTGAATCACTGAACGCTTTGGGATAAGATAAAGGCCAACAGAATTTTATAAGGGTCTGTTGAAAATTGGAAGAGAAATATCCCTTTTTGTTTGCTTTAAACTTCACCAAACTACTTAAATATTCATGGTGGAGTCGTTTACACAGTTTTTAATCGATTAGTTTGGAAATGGCTGACAAAATCGCCGCCGAGTTGTGCGTTTTAAACTAGAAAAGACTAGAATTCAACGTCATTCGTCATGGGTCCGCACTGTCTCTGCAAAACCCAGACATGTACAACAAAGGACCAGATGTTATAACACTCGTATTACACAATCCTTGGCGTACACTTCGGGACAAAGATTAGGCTGACCAACTGTTGCTTGCTGTAGAACAATATTGCGTCTCACACTAAAACGTTTCCCAATAAATGGAGGTTACGTGAAATAGAAAGTCGCTAAGTTACTTCGGTCCATGTAATTTGTAAAGGTTATGGAAAACTACGGTAGAATTTCTAGTGTGGTAGGCCTATATCACACCTGTGAAAAGTCGATAGTGTTTGAAAATGTCAAGTCTGAAAGGCGCAACGAGTCAGTTTTGACAGTCGTTTTGATCGTAACCTGTCAACTGAAGGTTTGCTCTCCTCTCTAGAGCCACAGCTTGTGTCAACATCGTGATGATATATTACGTTCAGCGGACGACTTCTGTTCCTGAAATCGTCCCCTCTGAGATCCGCTGAGACAGAGGATGTGGCGATGGGTGGAACACTAAAAAATGCTGTGTATGTGTAATTGCCATCGGCAGTGGTTAGGTCAGCTTTGCTAGCGTTCAGATAGCACACAGCTGTAAAGGCATCGGCTTGAGTGTACGATGAAATTTACACCATTATTAAACTAAAAATATAACACTATATTCGGCCTGGTACGTACCTGTTAATTGTGACGGTACACTGGGTGTGTACTGGGAACACAGTGTGGAATGGAAAGCCTCTGGTTGCTCCTGTCCACGTCTTTAAAACGGCCAACGTGTTTGGTTTCAACTTTGTGTTCGGGAGAGGTCAAACAAGTATGAACGGAGCGTCGAACACACCGCGGCCAACAACAATGAAAGTGCCCCGTGATATGTGTCAAATACTTTCCCTACCTTTACTGGAGGATAGAATGCTCGAACAATAGACCATGCTTTCAGCTCGTTGATTGGATAAACCCCTTTGTTTGATAATGAACAGGGTAACAAAAGGCATGAAGGTGATAAAAGAAGCAGAAACAGGCGGTGAAAGCAGCTATTCCTTGAACCTTTAAAACAAGACAACACAAAGTTATTCACAAGAGATCTATGTGAGCCCCAAGTGACAGTCACATTGTAAATATTATAATAACACCACGTGACGTACCTATTTTACTCTCAGGTGTGCTGTCTCGTTTCTTTGACATGACAAGGCAAACATGACCGGTCGATGTGAAGTCAATCCTTTTTCAATGTCCTAAAACATGGACTGGTGAATTCAGACAATAGAAGTCGATGTCATGTACAAACGTTTTCTGATGTAAGCTTATTACAACTTAAAACAGAATAACATCACACCATGGAGGTAGCATGGCGCCGACTATCTTGCAATGATGGAGGACATGGTAGCACATAGCTATCTCTATACGATGGCGTTTTCAAAAGTATACCTGGGAAACCTTACAGCCGTGCCCAGGCATGTTACCATGGTACGGTAGAAACTTCAAATAATGAAGCTTGAATCCGTAAAATTAATGCTATCAATGTCTTATTTTGATGAAGATTTTTTCATGGAAAAACATAGACTACAATATCACTTTGACCCTTAACGAAGCGAACGTCACGTCAGTCTTAAAGGTTCTTGCGCATAAAACATATTAAACTACAGATGTCAAACCACGCCATCTACCCTGTCGTTTAGTTTATGAAGACACGAATGAAATATGGCTGATTTATTCTGCACTCAGAATGATTATTACAGTACTAAGAGTAATAAGTTACTAGTATCTGGAAATTAAAAAGCAACCCGCAAAATGTTGCATATATCATAGAGCTAAAGCTCCATGCATATATCAAAGTTGATTAACGATGACCGACAGAAAAAAACAACCCCAGACCTATCCCTTGTCACATTGAACACCTTCACATTGCAACGAGTCTTGAGCAAAATGGTAGAGCTGTCTTGTTATGTCGAGCCAGTATATACTTGTATTCTTTTCCTCTAATAGTCAAAGTTTGATGACTCAGCAAAAACTAAATGAACGAAACTCCAGGTATATGAACGGGTGTTACCATTTCCGTATCTTTAGAAACATTTGTACCGGGAAATTAATAATGTTGATGACAACTACAACATTAATTTACGACACAAGTTCTGCAAAGTTTGAATACGGGGATGTAAGTCATGAAGGGTATCAAACCAAGTCACATCAGATCATGGAACCCTCCCAAGGATAATATTGTATTACGTACACCGTCTTGGGTTTAGGAGAACCTCTTAACAGGCAACTAACATGATCGCTAAGCTTTAATACTGGTTACCAGTTTATTAGGAAACAACACTCTTCACGCTGACTAATGAAAACCTGCATGACAATTTACTTTAGGCCTTTTTGTGCTCAAGTAACAATGGTTATTGGTTCTCAAACACCAAATGTTCAACAAATAACTTGAAAACTGTATTTTCTGGTACCCTGTGACTTTATAAAATGTACTGGGTTGACAACATGCCTAGCCAATCTGTAAATCTTTAATGTCGACCTTGTGGAAGATCGGCCTTATTGGCCGAACATGTTATCGACAGTAAATAAAGTTACTAGTAAATAAATAAATAAATAAATAAATAACTTCTGTCAGTTATCAAATAAAGTACATTTAGTCTTGGAATCTTTTACCATGTAATCTTTAAAATACTTCTTGCATTTCTTGTTCCTGCTTAGTTTGAGTTTGTGTCTTATTTTGGAACCTGCCATCGTTTTTGAAACTGACTTTAATTTCTCCATCTTGTTTGAATCTCCATGGCCATTATATCTCCAACTTCAAAATCATTTCAAATTTTGTTTCTCTGTATGGGTCTGTGGGGTATGTGGATGAAACAAATCTAGGAGTCATTCTAATTGAGGATTACAACTGGTAAAAATATCTGTGAAAATTATGGAAACGATTATAATGTAATCTTTAAATCTAAAAAGACTGTACGGTTTTTCTGTTTTGATTTGATTGTTTTGTTTTTTTGTTTTTTGTTGGGGGGGGGGAAGAAATACGAATCGGTTAAAATAACCATTGTATCAGTCAATGTTAAAAATCTGTAAATAGCCATGTACATAATCATTTATGACATGGGTGGTGATACATTGCTGCCTTCATGTGAATATGCAAATGACATTGTTGGTGATACATAGCTGTATGTTAATATGCAAATGATCATGTCATTGATGACACATGGCTAACTCAATTTGATTATGCAAAATGATATGATTGATGATAAATGATTCCTCGATATGAATATGTAAATGACATGACTGATGATACATGGCTGTTTGTTGTTAAAGGCCAGTAATGCTAACTTAAAATGTTTTGTATATCAATTGCAACTTCTTATTCTACTCCCCAAAGAATGTTGAAACACCCACTATTTAGCTTGTCAACTTAGCACCTATATTTGTCAAATGCATTGTTATTGTTTACATTTGAATTCTAGTCTGAACAAGAAGTCACTTTTGAACAATAACAATGTAGTTTACACACGTACAGGCTGAGTTGACAAGCTGAACACTGTGTACCCTATATCAATGTGCCTTGGGGAGTAGAAAAAAAAATTATGGTTGACATTCAAAACAAAAATGGAGGAAAAAAATCATTAAAAGTTAGCATTACTGGCCCTTTAATATGCAAATGATGTGACTAATGATACATGGCTGCCTCCATGTGAATATGCAAATGACAGCAGATATTGTATATAAATCATCAGAATGTTCACAGACACAACATGATGACATTTCACTCCAACAAATGAAACTGAATGTCCATAAAGTGTGACATTTCTTTGTTTTCTTTGTTATGTTTCAAGTTTTGAAAACAGAGGGAAATTTAAATAAATTGAAAATCATTTGATTTCTTGTATGTTTTGTCACAAATAACAGTTTTCATGACATGGTTTAGTCAAAGGTAAGATTATTTTATTGATATGATAGAAAGAGTACCTGAAAAACATAAGAGATAATGACTGTTCTTGAATTTTAAATTGACACCTTGGTGTATAAAATTTTGGGGCTTTAAATTTTGGGGCAATACTGTACATTTCATGAGTAATCGCCTTAAATTGCGAAAATCATCTTTCATGCATGTTCTATTTATTTACTAAATGTGTTGACATCAGCAGGTGAGCCCTTCTGCCTGTAAAATTAGTAATTTTGGTGTTGGACTATTGTAAACAGAAAGCCACACACACAGGTAAACGTACAGAAAAAAATCTTGTCAAGAAAACAAAACCATGGAGTAAAATCTGTGCGATGTCGGGTTTATTGATCAAACAGAATATAAATTCAGTCAAGAAACTTAACATGAAACACATGAAATTGCTGATAATTCACGAAAAATTCTGATTTCATCTTCAATATGAAAATTACAGAATGTATGTAGTAATCTTTACAATTAATTAGTAAGTTTTAGAATTTAAATGGTAAAGTTTTACCATGAATCTAAATACTACTTATAAACTTTAAGTAAACCTTTCATACTTAGTACACTTTACGTTTAACTACCAATATTTTATTAATCTACGTTGACCTTTAAAAATTGATCTGAAATTAGACATGTCTTGTGGTAGTCTGGGCCTCAAAGTTAAAAGACTTGAACCTTAGGTCAAACTTTTGGTACGGAAACATTAAATCATTCCTTTTGAAAATCAAGAATAAATACTCAAGGGTTACCATGCAAAATTTACTACCAGAGAAGCAAATTACCAAATATTTAGTGATTCTTGAAATTCAAAATGGCTGTCATTCCTGTGTTAACTCTGTGGAGAAAAATTAAAAATTCTGGTTTTAATTGAAGTAAGCTGGTGAAAACTTTATACCATAAACTTCAAAATAAGCCCACACAAATGGTAGACAAAAAATGTGCTATAAACGATGGAGCGTCAGAATATCTGTCTCAGAGGCGCATTCGATGGAGCGTCAGAATATCTGTCTCAGAGGCGCAAACGATGGAGCGTCAGAATATCTGTCTCAGAGGCGCATTCTACCTTAAGTGATAAATCTTTTTTTAACGTTGCATGGTGTGTTGTTGGTTTCAAAAAGTCTTTGAGAATGTAAAGGATTAGGATTAGGATTGCGCAAATTTTACTTTTTAGTTCCATGATTTTGTTGTCTGTGTTGAGATTTGAGACGAGTTGTGTTTTCCAGTCTTCTTCACTGACAAATTGTGCCCACTGAGGAACCGAAGCTGAAGGCAACACTATGTTGGACATAGCTGCCTTGATTTGGTCATCCGTTGCCATGGGTGATTTGCGTCTTTCCACCGATTCAGTAGAGTGAGTGTATTGTGTGAAAGCTTCATCATGAAATGGTGCTGGTTTTTGTGATGGTAAAACTCTAGCAAGATGAGCTGGTAGATTTGGTTGATGATTCTCTGATGTCTGTTTGTTTGTAGCTCCTTGGAATGTTACTCCACTAGCACCATGATTAGATGAAGCATCCTCAACCTACATGGAGAATAACAAAAATCAGTGATTCACTTTTGTACAATACAAAGATGATAGTTACTAATGATTTCACAGCTAGAAAAACTACAGACAGATTTAGGACATGCCTGTAACAGAGTTTATAACAAACCTGTTATTGGGTCTGAAAAGTTGGACAGATTTCAGCAGGCCTGACAGTAGAAGGATGTATATGTTGTAAATTTTGACTTCTAGTGTCGGGAACACAGGCAGGAAACACTAGAGTATATTGACAGTGGTAAATCAGTGGTAATTTTACAGGATATGGTACAGTGTCTGTACATTCACAAGATTTCAGATTTCAGAGGTGAATATTTTCAAAAACATACGATAATAAGTAAATCCAAAAGAACCTGAAACTTAAATCTGAGTCCTATTGGAAAATTGATTCCTGAAGAGGAGACTTCTGACAAAAAGTGACATATTTAAAAATATTAACCATGCAAAAATGAATAAAGTCTTTGTGATAAATACTATGGTTATTTGAAGTAAGTAAACACTGTATAAAGTTTGGCAGAGTTTACCTCATGTTGATTCTCTGGATCCTGAGGAAGCAGTTGATATCCAGTATCTAGCCAATCCAGTTCAGGATCTTCTTCAATATCCTCATCGGACCAGCTATCATCATCACTGCTGTGTTCTCCGTCTCCTAGCAACCCCATCTGCATTTCAACTTCCCCATCTACTTCATCTTCATGAGGATCATTATCTGCCCTAGGATCTCTAGGAATTGGCCCCATGCTGTGATCTGATTTCTTGACGCTACAATCTTCAGACATGAATTACACAATCTGTGAAAAGAAATTACAACAACATCATATTTCAACATCTAATATGACAACAAAATGGCTGCTTTATGACCAAATAAGGTCATATCATGACTACAATCAAACAGTATATGTATGACAAAGGGTTATGTTCAGTGCACAAACTTCAAAAGAAATTGGTCCAGGCATACATGTATTGAACTACTATTACAGGAAAAAATGGAACAAAATGGCCATCAGGTGACCATATTGCATTGTTTTGTGATAAAAATTGACATGCATATGTACGACAGAGAAATATGCGCTGACACTAACTTTGAAACTACTAGGTCCTGGTGTGTCTTAGTTAAGGCTCTATACAGACACCAAACACACTGAAACAAAATGGCTGCCTGTGACCATACTGGATCATGTTGCATAACAAATCAATGTGCATATTTCCAAGGTTGAAAATAATTTGGTCCAGGCATAGCTTAGTTGCTGATCTGGACATGAAAACATTACAACAAAGTGGTTGCCTAGTGGCCATATTGGACTGTATCACAGGACAAAGTGATGTGCCTATGTATATTAACATGGGATTACAGTATGTCCTTGTATCAACACTGCAAGAAATTGGTGTTGGCATCTTGGAGAAAAGCTTGTAGACAAATGGATGGACAGACAGACATGACCAAACCCTATAGTTCCCTCTACCGGGGAAATATCCTGTATACACATATACGAAAAGAGTGCAAGTACATCATGAATTCCTAGTGGATAAACGCTAGGAATAAAATTTCATCAAAAGATAAAAGCTAAAGAAGCATTCACATATATAATGACATAAAAGTTTTAAAGGTTGGCATTCACCAAATATTCATGAAAGCAGCCATTCTATTCATAAATTTAAAACATTTGATTATTTTCCTTTTATCACCTTTTTATCTTTCTTGGCCGTTTGTGGAACAACTACATATTTACTCTTGGCTTTAATCTACGATATATTTAATTATGAAATCCTTGACTATTGCATGGTGCTATGGTTTTCAGTAAGTTTGGATGTAGATAGGTCTAGACATACTCCCACCCCAGCATAGGATCATATTACTTTATTGCATCTGTATCAGAGTTTACTTGCACTGGAGCATGTACATACCATTGGTGTTTGCACTGCAAGACAATGCAAATGCAGAAAACATGCAATAACCCAAAGTTAAAGAGTTCTTTGAGATCAGAAATACTTTTGTTGGCAAACAAACCTAATAAATAAATAAATAAATAAATAAATAAATAGCTTTGCATTGTTCTTTTCCCCAGTATAGAAAATGGCAAAATCTGTTCCACAAAAACTTTAGCCTGTGACAATGCACATGTAAAAAAATGAGAAAATCAAAGCCTGGGGTGTAGCATCGAGGAAAACTGTAAAAATAAGAATTGTTAAATATCATTCCACAAAATAATATTGAGCATGATTTTTATGTGTTCTATGTAACATTACAGAACCCCTTGGCAAAGAGAGTTCAAGTGCATCATGGTTGGGATATTTGCTCTCAATGTGCTCTGCCTTGTCTACAAAAGCATGTATGGGTATATCAGAATACACCATTAGACTGCATGCAAATACCCTGAGTACGGCACATTAGCATTCTCTCACTATGATATTCTGCCATAGTACTCACTCCTGTTGCCATATAGTAATACAATTGGATTTGGTGACTGTAGGACAAATGATACTGATGTATACAGCTACAGTAAAATTGCTCCAGAGAATTTCTCTTGACTGACATAAAGATGAAAAATCTCAATTTCTGTGGTTCATCTTTTTATATTACATGATAAGAACAGTGACAGTTGCTATACTGTATGCAGCAAATGAGGCTGGTCTATTGGTGATGTCTTTTCTTAAAAATGTCACATACCATTTTTTCAAGCAATAACATTGGTATTTGAAAATTAGTTTTGACCAAAATGGTCCACCAGTATCTTGTCGTGAATTTTCAAATACAACTAAAGTTCAGACAGTTGATGTATATCATTTCAGCTGAATAGATGAAACCTACCTACCCTAGCAAAGACTCTTCAATTTTCAACTTTGCAATATGCATGATAAAAATAGCCTGTAACTGTTGTATGTTTTACGTTGCTATGACCTGCGTAGGTAAATAGTCAGCTTCTATTTAAAAATCCAAACCACCCAATATTTTCAGTGTATGCAACATAAAAACCTGTACTTGTTGTATTTGTAGACTCAATGTATTTTAAATGAATACCCTTTGAGTGCCAAAGTCAATTTTTGTCATCTGTGTAAAATGTACCCTGGTCAATTTTTTCTGATTTTACCAAAAATTTTGATAAACAAACTGTAGCCAAAAACATTTAATGCCCATTGGGTCCAAAATTATCCAAAATATTGCAGAAAAATTCATAAAAACTGATAAAATGTTGCACTAAAATTTTGGTGGTAAAAAATTATAGCACTCAAAGGGTTAAAGCTAGCTGCCTGTAACAGTTACAGTACGATTAGCTTTCAACAGTACGATTAGTTTTCAACAGTACGATTAGTTTTCATTTGGCGTATACATTCCATGCATAGCAGGATTAACAGTTGCACTTTATAATGTAATGTTCTATAAATGAACTTGTAAATGCTGTTTCTATATTCATGTCACATGTGTTGTCTGTCATATTTAATTAATATTGCAACTGATCACTAATATACAGTTACATTATTACCAATACAGTTCATCCAAACCTTTGAAAATTCTGCCAATCTTTCATCTGTAGAATAATTATTCTAACTTAACTATACTGCCACGGGGATTTTCTTTCTGTTCATAATCGGTCAAAAGAAATTTCATGTTTTGATTTTGTAATAACAAGTTGTGATTTGCAAAATTCAACAGATATCATTATTGTTTTAGAAAAACCTCGGTAAATGACCTTGCCTTGACTTTGCGTCAGAAAGACTACAAGCCAGTTCAAGTTTAAAGTATTATAAATTCCATGACTGATCACAAAAACAACACAGGTGTGCATGTGATGTAGCAATTGAACATAAAGCATACAATCACAGCACTGGTAGATTTTGTGGACAACTTTTAAACCTGCATTGTGAACCAGACATCAAACTGACCTGTGCTGTTCACTGTGATATCACAATCAGGACAATTCACTCCAGTCAGGACAATTCTACCGTATTCCCTGTCACTCCAGTCAGGACGATTCTATTCCTAATTGTCACTTCAGTCAGGACAAGTCTATTCCCTGTCACTCCAGCCAGGACAATTCTACCGTACTCCCTGTCACTCCAGTCAGGACGATTCTATTCCTAATTGTCACTTAAGTCAGGACAAGTCTATTCCCTGTCACTCCAGTCACAATACTGCACGTTGCAATTCAACTCAGCCTCTGCATCAGTTTGACTTGTATCAAGTTAACTCTGAATACAAATTTTGTCTGATATGTTAAACACAGTGTGTGCTGGCTGACTTTCCTGATCTAATTTTACATTCCCAGGTCTTAAAATACCACAGACAATAAAATATATTAAAAGTAGTCAGATGATACTGTGTGGTAGATGTCCCACTGGTTGAACAGTTCATCATAAACCTCATCTCCATTTCATGTCACTGGCTGGTCAGAAATTGACAATCTGAAACATTTCATCATATTCTGGATTTCAGAATAAACTGACCTGAATTCATACTGATTCCATGTTACCCAAAATATAACTCAACTGAAATGAAAAATATATATGTCATTGTAAATATTAATATTTCAAAATATTTCACATGTGGACCATCCTTTTAATTAAATGGAAATTAATAAGTTGTAAAATTCCATCCGACAACTCTTATGAGATTATTGTCAACATATCAAGTGACCTAATTACCTAAAATAGAAATTGTATGCATACACAGAGTGTATACACGCATGGCATTGTAAAATTAATATGGATTTCTTACATGTATCAGTAACTTTGAGAAAAAAATCAATAGAATGGTGTGCCAGAGTGTCTTTGCAAATATTGACAATGATGGCATGAATGTCTGTACTCAGACTACTGTAATATTATTGTCTCTCAGTTGATAGTGGGGCAATATTAACCTATGACCTTTCACCCCGGATTATCATAATGATCAATTTGTTAAATTCACCAAGCCTACCGGTATATTATAGCACAACCTGAAACAGGTGAATTTTGTGACTGAAAATACTAATGCAATATTTGTGGTACAACAGTTGGTAGCTTGAAGAGAAAGCAAAACCCTACTCACAACTTAACAAAATTGTAGTGCTGAATATCTATGAGTGTTCACTACACGTACCAGGGTATTTGCACAGCATGCATCCATGCAGCAGAGAATATTTTTATGGCTGGATTTATGGAGCCAGTTATGTATCTACTCAGAGGTTATGATGATAATCAGGTAGAATTTAGACAATGTTAATTTTGAGTATTTATGAGGAAAATATTTTAACACGGATACTTCAAATTAATTCAGCTGATACGCACTTGAAAATGTGATTTGAGAACAGCAATTTTGTAGCACACTGTATGACTTTGATGGAGCACTTTATACCAAACCTGTATACAGGTATAGTGCAGAGGTATTGTCAAGGACGACGCAACAATTCCTGATCTTAAATATTCTCCAGTAACTTTGTACAAAGAATTGCCTTGATATAATCCTTAGAGGTTATCATCAAGTACCTTCTGGCCTTACATCATTTCAGAATGATCTTTTATTGAAATCATACAGGTATACACATCTCAGTACATTGCCTGCATAAAGTTTGAACTGAATCATGTACATGCATGTCTAAGTAGAATTGTAACAAAATGGTCGCCTAGTGGCCATATTGGATCGTATCACGTCACAAGTTGACATACATATATACATCACAGTACATCATCTTGGTATAAAGTTTTAACTGAATCTTGTACATGCATTTCTGAGTATTTATTCTAAAAATGGGAAAATTGTAACAAAATGGCCACTTGGTGCCCAGATATAATATCGTACTGTAACCCACATTTATATGCAATATGGTAGTAATAACATAATGTCTGCGTAGTGACCTTAAATGGTGGCCAAATGGTTGCCTAATGGCCAGTCTACCAAAATCAAAGCAAGGTATATGTGTACCGGGGTACATCTCAGTAAATTGGCTTTGTACCAACTTTGTATGCAAATGGGCCAGGCATGTCTGAATAATGACTAGAGTAGGACACACCAATGGATGGTTAGATGAAGAATAAACCATTAACCCCCTGGACTTCTTCAGGGGGATTAAAAATGACAGGGGTAATGTTACAAAAGGAAACACAATATAATTGTACATGTATGTAGTGACCCAAAATACGTCATTATTCCTTTAACCCTCAAAATTTTGATGTCTGCAACATCATACCTATACAAGTATCATAAAGAGAGAGAAACAGCCATTTTGTTTGTAACATTTGTTTATTTGTGAATCACACCTTAAAACTTGTGACATCTAGCATGTGTATATACTAACAAATTAACCTAAACCTTTACACACAGAAAAACATTTCATGCGTTTTCAAGAAATATTCTGTATGAATTATCAGGTGAGTACTGGTATGTTATTTTCATGCAATACATGAACAGGACAAAATTTTATCACTACGACCTTGCAAAGTTCAAAAAAGGACTGACGCCCTTTTTTCCTTTGTGTTTTAGGAGACATAAACACTGCCCAGAAAACAAGAAGTGGGAACCATTTCAACTTATTCTTACCTTGGTTCCACCTTTGCAAACAAATTGAAATGAGATTCCAACACTGAAGGCACTGTGGAAAGAGCCAACAACGTTTGTATTTTCTAATAAAACTGGATTCATTCAAAGGTGAAAGACAGGTTTTATCTCTATTTAATAAAACTTTTCTTGAAAGTGTTTTAACATTTAGTTTTATTTCTTCGATGTCAAACTTGTTAGTTCAAAATGAAAATTCTCTGAACAGAATTGTAGCAATTAGCTCTATAATAATTCATGTACCATAAAAAAATTGTCAATATCAACAAACAGCACGTGCTCGGAAAATCTTAATGTTCAATTTTATCATCCAAAGTTCACATTTTCTCCTCAGAGTTGGTTTTATTTGTACTTCCTTCCAGCTGTCATTTTAACACAAAATAGCGTTGATTGCGATTTCAGGTTTGTTACTAAATATAGTTGCACACGCGCGACTTCGGACAACACTGCCTACAATTCGGACAAATGTTGCTGCATGCGCGGCTGTTGTTGCAGCTTGTAGTCTTAGCCATAAATTCTTACGAATTAGCATGACCCTTTGCACACTAGCAGGTTTTATTTTCATCGTTCTTGCGGAAAATGTGGACAAATATTTATTTATGCATATTAATGAGAGAAAAAATGACGTCATTTATGGTCAGCGCTATTGCTAAAAGATAGTGATTCACTGTGAAGTAACTGCATCTTCCTACCCCACCACAGAATAAGGCAGTAACCATACTGTATATTGTTGGTAACTCATTAAATACAGACAGCCGTTGTGATGGATGGATGACATGAATTTTGTGTTGAATGTTACAAGGTACAGTCCAATCATCAGACGCAATGATGCTGAAACACTCAATGATCTCAATTTTAATAGCCTTCATAAGACTTCAATTCTGGATTGTTATTGAATGATGAATAAAAGCGGAACTCATTTACATCAATGTCTTTCACGTCTGCCTTTCAAACAGTGTCATCTACAGTCAGTTTCTTTTCTACACAGTATTCACAGTGATCAGCCGTGCAGATTGCTTTATGGACAATCACTATTACCGTGTCGTACTAACCACTAAGTGAAAATAGGAAAGTTAAAGAGAGCATTTATAATACTGAGAGGAATGTGAATTATTTGAAGTAACTGTTCTTAGATTCAATAATCTGACATATACGTGTTTGTGTCATAGTAACTACGGAACTGTGTCTAAAATTCTTGGTATTCAGAGGTAACTATTTGACAGCATGTATATTTTAATGCTACAAATAGCCATGTAATGTCTGTGAAGTGTTTGTACCGGTACTTTACAATGCTAACTGACTGTTTGTTCACTGACGATGTGTTGCCGGGAATCGTTACTGACGCTGAACAGAAATATGTCACCCTAATGGAGCAGCTAATCATAATAGTGGTTCAATATTGCAATTAGCTAATGATTAATGTTAATACCCTTCCATACATGGCTCATTAAATATCAAATTATTTTAATAGTTAGCCGGCAGTCTGTTCTAAATTAGGTCAGACAGTAACTTAGAGAAAAGTGTGACAACAATGGCAATGCATAGCTTTGGTAGATAATAGTGTGACCTTAATAATGGTATGATTCTGACATTGGATTTGAAGCACTCAAGATTGATACATTGTACATGTAACATTGATACATCATGCATTCAAGATTGATACATTGTACATTTAACATTGATTGCTATTGATACTACTGTCAGAGGGTGATTCCTAATTTCTACCATACATTCAATAACAGACGACTTGATAAACCCTGACTGTTTTATTGACGAGGTGCATAGCTCTGTTAAAGATTTTACAAAAGTAATTCAATACTTTTCCATTGGATCATGCTTTTCCATGGAAATAAATTGGAGGAAACTAAACTGAGAGACCAATCTCACTTAAACAGGAACTTCCCCTATAAAAGCCGGATTATCGTAAATCTATGCAAATATAAAAAAGCCACGCTACTGATCGGACGTGCCGTGTCTTATCCAATAATCCCATAATTTTGCCATGTTCCAGGTGTTCATTATCATTGAGTCTTGCATATGATGTCTGTGAATATATAGCGACTAAACTTGAGGCTAAAATAAACTGAAAAATTTTTCCGTTTTTTGTCAGAGAATGCATATGTTTCAAAATGTGTTCCCTGTACGACCATTTGACCCCTCTTTGCATGTGTCACGAAAGTGCCCATCATGATTATTCAAATTTATCATACGGTCAAAGCGATGCTATGAGAATTCAAAAATCCCCTATCATGCGCTCACAGTCATGTAATTTCCTGTTTAACTGAGATTTTTTTCTTCACAGAAAACGTTGATCAAAAGCCTGATCCCTTCAAATCTCCAGCAATTCACATGAAAAATGTGAATGGACAGAAATATCATGAGAAGGAACCAACAAACTTGAATGCTATCATAAGATGAGTTTCAGAAAAGTTTTCTACCATATACTAAATGTGAAAATAAAACTTAAACTAGAATGAAAAGACATAAAGGCCAGCATGCAAAGTTCTTTGTTACTGTATTTGAATAATTTGTAATTGGTATTAACCCTAGGTACCTGCAAACCAAAGTACAAATCAAACAAGTGAATCACTTAACTGATATTTTAAAAATAATACACTGGCCAAAAATATACTGGTAGAAACATTTACAAAGTTCATCATTGTTTGAACAAACTTGAACAAGGTCATACCCAGGAGCTTATCCATCAAAATTTAAATGAGTTAAAATGAATTTGTCAAGTCAAAGAAGATGTTACAATACAATCCAAGAAAACTGGACTCAAAAATTAATATTTACAAATTTTAGTCAGAAGACAAATGAAAACAGAGCCAGTGCTTGAACCTACAATCCAAACATTAAAGCCATTAGACAAGATTTTTTTGGCCAAAATTGTAAAAATGGCTAAAAAATTTACTCATTTTTTTTCTGATCGGAAAACTGTCATGTCCTCCCTGGGAATCTAAAAAGGAAATCTGAAAGCTCTTGGACCAATGATACAGTAGACTGACCAAAGATTAAAAAATATTGACAAATTTATACATAAATTTTATCATCATTTGATCAAGTCAGAATACATCCCTGTAAATGTAAAAACCTACAGTTGAAAGCCACTTGACCATTGTTTCCGGAGCTTTAAATAACATTTCTCATCTTTACATATTCATATTTATGCCAATTTCACTAAATCCACATTAAAACATCCTTAGGATAATAGGAATACATTAACCATACATCAAGACAATTTAACGAATGGTTTCTATGGAGACATGGTTTAGCAAATAGTAATATTGACATGTTGCAATATTGTCTATCTGATCACTATATGGTCATTCAAATTAGTCATTTCGTATATGATATTGTCATTCTGTTCGTATACATGTATTTGATTATGAAAAAGACTGTCCAAGACACTTGATGATATACAGTTTGAATCCTGCTGTAAACTATAATGCTATATGAAGATTTCAACAAGTTAACATAAAGGATGATTTATTTGACAAGCTCCCTTGTCATCATTTTACAAGTGGTATAGCCAAAACCTGATGACATCAAATCGCCATAAACAAATCACAGACTCCTTGTAATTACGGCACTGTGTATTGTGTATGGCAATTTGACATCATCAGTTTGTGGCTATACCACTTGTAAAATGATGCCACTCACTTTGTAGGTAAAATCTAGTTCTGCTTCGTTCGACATTAAAGACAGTTAAAATTTGGTCAAAGTTCTATCATTGACATATTCCAATTTTTGCCTTGCAATCTTTGTTTCTTTACTTCTCAGTGGTCCAGCCAAATTCTACAGATAGAAGGCTTGTCACTGACACTCTTGTAATTAAGGCTAGAAGTTAAGAATAAGAAATATTTCAACATGGGGCCCAGGGGCAACAACGTCCTTTGGACCACCTGTGTTAATAATCTGAAAAAAATACAAATTACTCTATAATAATAAAAGTCATATATTGCTCGGACAAAAATGAATTATGATAACTGCTAAAAGGTAATAGCATATGTGGTACATGACTCAGAAAACATAAGTGGTCCGTTACGATTCTTGAACACAACATTTAGACTAACAAAGCCAGTACATGCGTGCACACACATACCGCATTAACAAACGAACTGAAAATTGACTAAAAATTCTGATTGAAAAAGTGTAAAAGAGATGAATTCCACAAAATGAGCAAATTCTGACTCTACTTCATCCAAAGGAACACACATATCAAACATCAAAGAAATCAAATGAGTGATTTTGAGGCAAAGTTGAAAATAAATTTTCACTAAAATCCTTAAATAATTCAATGAAAAAAATGAAAAACTGTCTGGAGATATTTGCACAACCACAAAGTGAAAGAAAAAGTTACAACATAGTTACTGAGATATCTCTGTCTACAGCTAATGTCATACAGTATACAGCAAATGAAAAGCCATGTCGTTAGATGTGTGGACCTTCTGACTGAAAAGAGAACGCATACAGCAAGGTCCAGTGTAATGACATTTGCCTTGCTGCTGGTAATGGCATCTAGCATAATGACATTTGCCTTGCTGCTGGTGGTAGTATCTAGCATAATGATGACAAATTTCAAGGTGCATCTACTGATAATTGGAAATGATTGTGAAATGTCAGATGCTGTGGGCCCTACCCAGAAACCATTTATTTTTTCTTGATTTTTGCAATTTCAGAGCAAAATTGCAGGGTCAAAAATCCTGATAATTGGAAGCAAAATAAGATGTTCAAGAATGATACAAAGTAGCATCCCCACCACAAAATAAAGATGATATAGATGACGTCAAAGTTGGCAATTATTAATAGTTGTATATAACATCTGTGGTCAATGGTGTTTTACAATTCTCATAAAGGAAGGCAAGGACACACAGACAAAAACAAAACCATCGGTGATATCCCTTGTGCTCATGTCTCTAAACTTTTATGGAAATATTAACCCTTTGACCACCATGGTTTGGCCCAAATCCATTGTTATCAACTGGAATTGTGGACACAAGCAGAAGACAGTTCTCTGTGGCATTAGAATTGTAGATAGAATGATTGCCACCATTTTTCCCACGGACTACTCTTTAATCTTCAAATGGCTACAAGTGATGTTATCCTTGACCAATACTTTCATGAAATGCTGTCTTTAAAATGTGTTCAAATCACAAAGATGTTGACCCTTGTACCGCTATGATAAACAATACAAAGTCAAAAATAGCAGAATCTACACTCCTACTGGAAATGCTATCATTTTGTACAGTATGTTGTCACACCTTTATAATAAAGAAAATTAAAAATAACATTATCTTGTCATAATATTACTTAGGCTGTGCAAACAAATTCACAATGCACACAGTGTCATAATTTTTTCTCACATTTCAACAATTTGCTAGAACTCATACAGATAATTGATATTTCATTTTTCGTAATTTAGCCATCAAAACAGCCTTTGAATCGCCAGAATTACCAAGAACAAATTCTTCCAATGAAATGGATATTTCTACTTATCTCACAGAAGTATTGAATTGTGTAAAGTAGTGAACCTGTCACCACAAATCTGATGAAAATATGAAAATGCACATTGTGAATACAGATAAGTATCCACACGCAAACATACCATACTGTGTTGAAACAGCTTGGAATTTGTAATTACATAGCTTTCTTAGAGAAAATGACAAAAAGTGGTTACCAAAATAAAAACAAAATGTGAGACAAGGGATATATGACTTACCAAGAATTCTAAGCAATGGGTCTGAATGCTGGAGTGTCGATGTTTGATGTAGACCCTAGTTCTCTTCAACCATCCTACGGAACAACAGTCTGCAACAATATTAGATAAAAGTAATCTTATATGCATGAAACGATATCATAGATGACGCAGGATTGTATTTTTTGCCTTTAGCAGAGGAGATAATGGTTTGACTAGAGATGAGACAGCTGTGTAGCATCAAAATGTGACATATATAGTTCAGAATCCACTTTTATGTCTTCATGGACAATGCTATCTGCTAGATCCTTGGTGATGCAGCCACATCAAATGGGTTACAACAAAACCACTAGATTGCACATATCTACAGCTGGAAGGACAAATCATAATTGTAAAGGTACTGACATCATTACAAATCAAACATACATGTATTAAAGTTCATATAAAAAACAAAATGGCATGACCTATGACCTAATAGACTCACTTTATGCCATGATATTCAGAATTCCGTAACCTTGCATGTGACGTTGACAAAGCTGCTAACACATCAGAAAATGAATGTGACTTTCTTCTTTGGACCATTTCCATAACAACGTCATCATTATACACCTAACAAATTCATACCCATGGGTTACATTTGCTGTGTCATGGCTATTTCCATACAATTTCACTTCATTCTCCGATTTCAGACCAGCATGTAGTGTCAGTATAGAGCATGATTGAAGATATGTATGCGACTGCTGCTAGAACTGCATAAAGAGTGATCCAACAAAGCCTAACCATTGTACAATGGACACCATGAAAAGTGAAAGTGTAGAAGTTAGCTCTACCAAATGATTAATCTACACCTGTCTATGGGACAGGTTTTTCATGTGTGTCATGGCTATTTCAATACAATTTCACTCCTTCCTTCCGATTTCAGACCAGCAGGAAGTGTCAATATAGAGCATGACTGAAGATGTGTAATGGACTGCCGCTAGAACTGCGCACAGAGTGATTAGACAAGGCTTAACAATTGTAAAATGGACACCATGAAAAGTGAACGTAGAAGTACTAGAACAAGCACTTTCTTAGAGCTTCTGGAAGAGGCACGGTTGTGCTGAGAATATCTGGTAAAGGCCCTTGTATGAGGGGCACCTGAAGGAGGCATGTGTTTTTATCAGTGTGGGAGGGGGGGGCGGGGCATTTGGGAAAGGCCATAGTTACAGAATGCTGGCAATTTAACTGCACTAAGGTATTAGATATGGGAAGTGCACCTAGGTACTCTGAGCTGTATGCTTCGAAGTGCTCAGGAAGTTGGAATGCTGTTATCCAGGTTAACAGCTGTACAGAACATTGATTATTGTGACTAAGTCTCTAGACATTGTGATACATGAAGTACAGTACTTTCCTGTGCCTCAGAATTCTCACACTATGTAATTGTTTCAGTCTTGTTGTTTTCAGATAAATTGACCAATCAGTCGATTTTTCATTAAAAATTGCATAACCATGATTTTTGTAAAATATTAAGGCTGACAAACAAACAAAGTTATTATTCCTTTGGCCTTATCATCATTCAGCATCTATCAACAATCAGTCAACTATCAATTAGCAACTATCAATCATGACTATGCGGACTTGGTTTAGATTGTAAAGGAACTTTGAAAAGCAAAATTCATTATTTAGGGTAATAGAGGTCTGCTAGGGCATTTGAAGATTCGTAACCTCAATATCGTGACAATAATGAGTACAATATGGATTTTATGATTTCTGCACAGCGTCCGCTGGCTTTCATCCCATTGCCATGTCATGTAGAATAACAGTCTTGGTGATGTCTAATTGCTTTACATCAAGATGTGAAGAGAAACAGAGAGAACAGGGAACAGTCATTCTACCAAGTCTACATCTGTTTACAGGCTTTTCATTAGAAGCCGGAAACAATAAAAACTGCATGGCTGGTGAGGTCAATATTTCTCCAGCTGTAAAATCTCAAAGTTGCAAACAAATAATCTATGAAATAAAAAAAACACTAACTCTGACTGTTGGTCCACCAATATCGTTTACAGAAATGTAAGATTTGTATATGACACAAGAAGATGGCAGACGGAAAAGGTGATAGTCTGCGGTAACGCATTACACTAACGCTGGATTACGTACACTCAGCCTGCAAGAACGTCATCATGTATTGATTTGTGTTATGATACGTAGGTCAGATATTTACCAGCCAATGAGATCCTCGTACACAAAAAGCATCACTATGTTTAACCAATCAGATTACATGTAAGTGTTTGATGGCGTCATTGAGAATGGTTTGATTAGGTAGAGCTCACCTTCAATGGCATTGAGCAATTGATTGCGCAGTAGGAGCCAGCTATCTTTGTTTGATTTTGGCGTGAAGGAAATCTTGGAAAAAGAAAGATAGCTCTCTCTTTGAAAATAATTTTTAAAAGATGAAAGTCTATGTGTAAATGAAATGGCAACATGTATTCATGTTGATTTGGATATAATTAAAATGAACATTGGTAGCTTTTTATCTGATGTGTTGCTAAACTGTCTGTTTGCTTTGTGTTTGGGTACAGTCTAAAATATGAGCTTGTCAATCAGTCATTGCTGTTTTCTAAAATCATTTTAAACGAACAAATTTCGTCAGTGTCTGCATTTGCAGTGTTGCCATTGGTTTTACACTGAAATAAAACTACAGTGAATTTGAATGATGAAACGAAGATGCCTATGTGTCAGCCTTGTACTGCAGCTTGGGGATTTGTGACGTCTACGGAAACATCAAGTCAACTGATTTGATATTTCATTGTATAGTCTGTTCAACTTCAAATCCAAAAGATTTGCCATCAATGATACATACCTCTTATCGTCGTGGTACAATGTACTTTGAGATCAGACAAAAACATCACTTCTGGAGCATGATTCATGCATTGGATGATTTTTATTACCAATACCCAATGCATCAAATATTAAACAGGATGTTAATGGGACAATGTATATCTACTGGTACATCAAGAGTTGAGTTACTTGTAGTCAATATGGCCTTGTAAAAACTTTAGCTAACAGATAATCACATGAAATACATACTATAGAAACTCACATGTACAATTATTGTTTTTCAACTGTAGATTTTTAGTCCATCTTTGATGACAGTCTATCTTGGCTTATTGTCATTGTCTCAGTATCAACACATAGACATTCAAACCCGAGTAGTTAACATAATTTCTATAATCTTTCTGATTCTGCTGTTTTCCAGCCACTTAAAACCAAAACAAACTTGTACAAAACCTCTTCCCTCCAACACAGTCCCTCCACAAACAAGAATCACTTTGCCCCAAAACTATTTGGCCTCCAAAACAATTCCACTTTGCCTCACACGTTATCAACCAGTAAAGCTGAAAATAACCCACCAATGCTCACAAAGATTTCCATCACCTCTCTATTCTCATGACCAAAGTCTTGAAAGTGAACACAGTTTGAGAAACTGGCATTGCGCAAGGCAAAAGCTGTAACTTACAAGAACCTCATACTTCTATAGACCACAGTCCCTCTAGAGGGACTGTGTATAGACCTATGAACATAGGTGATGGAGACAGCATTGTCATAGCCGGACACTTTCATTACACTACACGCTGATGTCCAGGTTATGAGTAAAAACATATTGTGATCCATGATGACTGTTTGTGGATGCGCAGGTACTTGGGGCAAAGTGGTTTTAGAATGAGGTGGTACTTTGGGAGAATTGGTTCGACAAGGTATGAGTTCTTGGTAGTTTTGGTATGAGATGGTTTTGTGATGTGGTTGCGCAGGACAACCTGGTTTTGGTGCCATGTGTCTGCTTTCTGGAAAATATAATTGAATGTTGGGAATAACTCACACAAAGACATCTGTGGACAATGGAGGGATGGTGATGTGTATATTTTAAGTTCAATAGTAACAATAGCTGGAGTTGTTGTTGTTGTAAGTGTTGTTATTGTTATTGTTGTTGTTATTGTTGTTATTATTCACTGGTGAGTGTGTATTTAGTTAGTAGCAGCACTAAATTTCTATAGGCACGTTAATGTCCCATTTTTAGAGTGTGGAAAAAGAGCATAGAACAGTAACTCTGCATGTAGATCGGTGAGTTGTCGACTTCAACGCCTCCAGCCACACACAGGCTGGACCTGCAGACATGCAGACCAGTCACCCACCTGTTCGCAGAGCAAATACAAAACATGTTATGAATATTCAGAGTAGTGTTGGCGATGGCCTTGTACAGATCTCTGCAGCCAATGAAAGTTTTGATACTTACTTCAACTGTCTCACACGCAATAGCTGAAAATTTCTTCTTCGGAAGATATAGCGTGCGTATAGCCCTCCCTCTTCTTGTTTGTATCAACTCAACACCTGATGAGTGATAATGGCTTCGGCCCAACCTTGATGCCTCGGGTCACTTCACTCTGAGTACTAAATGCACCCACAAAACACAGGTCGTCAGAAGATCTTGGGATGTGTTGTGTGAAATTATTTCGAGGCACATCCGGACCATCAATACGAGTACATCACTCTTTGCATCTACGACTGAATCGCGCAAACAAGCTTACATATTACCACTACAGTATATACACTGCGCTCGATGATCTGTAAACCTATTCGGAAGTGTACGGAAGTGTCTATAAAAGCTGAAATTAGACTCAGTTTCAAATTCAGTTTCAGATTCAGTTTCGGATTCAGTTTTGGGCTCGACTCACTATATGCGAATCCGTGAGAAATTTTGTGCTATAACATTTTCATGGAGTAAAAACCGACAATTTGATATGGCTGTTCCTAACAGTTCATCGCTTGTTTCAGTTTTTACTAGATTTTACAAATAAATACATTCTTCTTAATAAATCGCTTACCACAAGAGGGCGCTCTTTTTTCCTCACAATGAAACCTTCGCAGCCTTCACCACATCGTGTTGCTGTGTACATGGGGTGTATAGTTTCAACATTGGCCTAAGGCGTATTTCAACCACAATTTGTTCGTCACGGCACGCGTAATTTGGCATAAGCAATATGAGAATTCCATCCCAAGGAATTGTTTTCATAATGCTACAGCGTTAATAGAACGCATCATTTTGCAAAAGTTCATGATAAACTGTTTAATCATACTATTACTTAATCTATTTTCATAATTTTTGCAAATTTTATTGAAGAGTTCAGACCCCACAACAATTCTGTAAAATAGCTTCACTTTGAGTGCAAATAACTAACCAATCATATCGAAAGACCGACACATGATATTAACATTCTTTCTCGGTTTTCGAATAAAAGACCCTGTACTGTTGCAAAAGGAACAAGCAATTTTCATGAATTTTTTGAGGTCCAAAATACTTTTTTTTCAAGACACTGTTTTTACAATACATTATTTTAACATCATAACTGTCCTATCATTGTTGACAATTTTCAATTTTCCAAGACTTTCAAGGACTTGGTTTCATTTTCAAGGATTTTCTCGTGAATTTCCAGGTGGTTTTAAAATTCATGGAATGTCAAGGCTTTCCAAGAGTGTATGGACCTTAACCATAGACCGTAGAGTCTTTTCTCCTCTACTGTCTATATTTAAATTGAGTGCATACTAGCACACTTAAATGACAGTAGCTGTAACTTTTGATTTTTCCACCATTTTTGTTTTTCATACGGTTTCTTACTCCTGAGCTCACAGCATGTTGAGATACCCAGTATTATTGAGCGTCACAGAGCATTTGATAAAGTTTGGAGACCAGGTTTGCTTTGGAAACTTAGGAATTATGGTATCAATGGTAATTTCTTTTCTGTGATTAAGTCTATGTATGAAAATGTTAACTATTGCGTTAAATCTAACAATAGACTCACTGACATGTTTGAATCTAAATAGGAGTTAAACAGGGCTGTAATCTGAGCCCTACGTTATTTAACATTTACATAAATGACCTTCCAGGTACTTTTTGCTCCAGTGAGGACAGCCCCATTATATTAGATTCATTGCGCATCAACTGTCTTTCATATGCTGATGATCTGCTGTTGATTTCAGAAACTCAAGTAGGTTTGCAAAGTTGTCTTGATAATTACACTCTTATTGTTTGAAGTGGAAGCTTTCTATTAGTACAAAGAAGTCAAAAGTCATGGTTTTTAACAAAAGTACAACCACTTACTGAATTAGGTACATTACTTACCTATAATGGACTTGCCCTTGATGTTGTGAAAGAGTATTGTTATCTCAGTTTTGTTATAACTCCCAATGGCAAATTTAAAGCAAATTTTCAAATCTTAAGATGAAAACTACTAAGCTCTTGTTAGTCTTCGTAAGGTATTTCCTATAATGGGATTTTTCTGTGAAAGATGCTTTAGATCTTTTTGATCATTTGATTGTTCCCATTCTGAGCTATGGTTGCGAAATTTGGGGGAATGAAGTTAATGATAAGAGTAATTTCTTAAACTATGTTAGCTTTTCTTTACAGATATTTACTGGGAGTTTCAAAACATGCTCCCCAGGCAGGTATTATAGGTGAACTTGGTAGATATCCTATCAAAATTGTCATAGTCAACACATGTTAAATATTGGCATAGTTTAGTTTTCAATGATGACATTCTGTTATGTTCAGCATATCTTTCTGAAAGATGTCATTCAAAGTGATTTGAGTTAATTCAAAACATACTAAATACTTATAGCGAGAGTAATATTTGGTCAGCTGTTTGTAACATTAATGCTACTATTAAAATGGCCAGAATAACTTACGTAAGCATTATCAAGTTTCTTGGTATAGTGATTTACACAATGATAATAAGTCTCTTGGGAAGGGGAATAATAAGCTCAGAATGTACAGAGAATTTAAAACTACCACGGTAAGTTTGGTTTAGAAATTATTTACTGGATATCAAGAACTTACACTGTAGAAAATTGGTCACAAAACTTCGTATTTCTGATCACTGTTTACAAATCGAGTTGGGCAGAAGGTCAAAACCAAGAATTCCGCCTGAATCCAGATTTTGTAAGTTTTGTAAGTCTTCCGTCGAGGATGAATTTCACTATTTAATGAAGTGTCAAAAATATAAGTGATAGAGAAGTTCTCTTTTCTGCAATGAAGTTGTATTATCCTATATTTGATAGAAAGAGATGTTTTTGTACATTTTGACTTCAGATGATACGCCGTCTCTCATGAAATATATTACAAACACTATGTTTCCCCCAGCAGCTGCAGGTAAAGACATACACAACAATGTTTTATGCAATATTTAGTTTTGTTCTTGCTATACCGCACTTTCTGAAGTGTGTTGTTATGCAATAAAGTGATAAAAGTATTCAGCTTGTCAACTCAGCCTGTACATGTGTAGACTGCATTGTTATTGTTGAAAAGTGAATTCTGGTCAGGACTAGAATTCAAATGTAAACACTATTAAATTGTGCATTTTGCACATGTAGATGCTGTGTTGACACGCTAAATAGTAGGTGATTTCGTAGGTGTTTTGACATGCTTTAGGGAACAGAACTAGAACTTGCATTTGACATACAAAACAGAAATAGAGACGAAAATCACCAAAGATTACAGCTTACTGGCCCTTTAAATTAACAGTACCAGCAAGTGTCTATTTGATCGATTCAAACATGATATGGGTGCTCATTTTCAGGTGATACATGTATGTTTCAATATACACATATTAACAGGCCACTAGGGAAACAGCATACCTTTGTTACCAAAGGGCCTGAAAGTCACCTCTAGGCCGTAAGCTGTTTTGGGTGACTCTCAGGCATGAAGGAAAACAAATGTTTGCTGTTACTCCAGTATGACCTGTCAATATGTGTTTTATAACACACTTCATCCAATATGACCAGTCAATATGTTTTGTAACACACCTTATCCAATATGACCAGTCAATATGTGTTTTGTAACACATCTTATCCAATATGACCAGTCAATATGTGTTTTGTAACACATCTTATCCAATATGACCAGTCAATATGTTTTGTAACACACCTTATCCGATATGACCAGTCAATATGTGTTTTATAACACACTTCATCCAATATGACCAGTCAATATGTTTTGTAACACACCTCATCCAATATGACCAGTCAATATGTTTTGTATAACACACCTCATCCAATATGACCAGTCAATATGTGTTTTATAACACACCTTATCCAATATGACCAGTCAATATGTGTTTTGTAACAAACCTCATCCAATATGACCAGTCAATATGTGTTTTATAACACACTTCATCCAATGTGACCAGTCAATATGTGTTTTATAACACACCTCATCCAATGTGACCAGTCAATATGTGTTTTGTAACACATCTTATCCAATATTCTTGCCAAAAAAATCAGGCAGTTCTTCAGCTATCACCATTCATCTCAGTCATAGACAACACTTCCATTGTCTTTACTAGTTCTAGAATGTGCGCATGGGTAGAGGGCACTTCAAATTTCTCCAGTCAACAGTTGTTCTGAACTGTTAACATGTAACTTGCTCTTTGCATGAATCAGACTCAAATGAACACATACCACTTGACCTAATCCAAACAGAAAGTTTGGACGAGGTGTGTTACAAAATGATATTCATACAAAAAGGGACGATGTTTCACTGAAATTGAGTTTATTTACATATTATACTTTCCAGATTACAGAATCACTTTTTTGCAGAGTATTTATTCATAACTTTGACAACGCATTGGTTAATCTATCAAGACCTGCACTTCCATGTTACAACATGTCAAATATTCTGACGCTTGTCTTGTACACTACAGAATCACTGACAAAGTGTTGGAATATTTAATGCAAAGCCTAGCACCTGTGACACACCTGTCATACAATCACTGAGGCAACTATGTCACCAAAAGTTATCCTACATGAATGATAACGTTCAAAATATGTACTAATACCTTGATCATACACACTGCTGAAACAAACTAACAGTGGTTGAAACTCACATTAGTCTGAAAACATTACCTGATTTGGATTCGGATTGGATCATTACAGTTACTGTGCAATTCAACACCAAAGATTATATGAAATAGCCAAAGCCAAAACTATTCATATTCACAGAATACAAACATGCTTCAACATTTGTTTAATTTCAAGTAACCCCACTGTCTAGTATCTTATCTATTCATTGACATTCTTTTTATGGTAGCTTATAACAGGTAACACAATTATTTTCAATTTACTGTCAAAAAATTTCTTAATTGATCAACTAGATAAACTGGTAGGTTTGTTATTTCTATGAATACTACTATCATTGCATCAACCAAGTGTACAGACTGCCTATCTCAACCTTAGCAGTTTCTACATAAAACCTTGTAACTACATACAGTCTAGTTTATACTCAACACTGTTCAGGAACTTCATGTTTTAACTGGATTTCAAATTTACACCTCCCAAAAATTTAATTCTGTATACGTTGATTAACATGTCAACTGTTGCTTACGTCAAGTCTTAAACGCTACAGCCACTTTCCATATAGTTCTCGCTATATTTCTAGCACCAAACATCGGTGCTAATATCATTCCACTGAAACTCTGAAAAGTAATTTTACAAAGGAAAAACATTTTGAACATTTCAAAATGTTACTTATCTACTGCCTCAACTTAGCACACAACAAACATGAATGAAATATACAATAAGACAATCTGTTTACATTGTAAATTTGTTGACATTGTTTTTAAAACAAAGACATGTTCTAACTGAGTTAGTAATTCTCTTAGAGTGTTGGTAAAGGTTGGCCCTGTCATCTTTAATCTCGAATTAATCATGGACATATTTGAAATTTCATCACAAATATTTATCAACATACTATGAGAGAGGATTGAGAATTGACAACAGCCTTGGGCAAACAGCATATCTCTATGTGAGTTGTGGGCAATAATGGAGTGTCTAAACAGTCCAATGACAATGTTCAATGTATGACCTATGACCTATGTGGAATGATTGACATCCTTGAAATAAACACACTAATGATTCAATTTCACAAAAAGGGCACAGTAATAATGCTGGGAATTCTACACATGAAACGGAAAGTTGTCCGTACAAAAGGTGGGTCATTACTGCCAAGAGTTATTGCATACTGCTAAAGCATATGGCTATCTGCTAGCATTTGATAATAAGCATAATAACACGCCACATGGCTATCTGCTAGCATTTGATAATAAGCATAATAACACGCCACATGCTCATTCCATGTTGACATTCGTAAGAAATGTCATGTGACGAGAAAATAGATGCGTCTAGTCACCATAGAATAAACAAAAATTACGTCAGAAGGTATTTTTGAAAGACTATTTCCCTAGGGAAATAGTTCTTGGCTCAATTTGGAAAAATGCCCAGTCACATGACCATTAGCCTAGTGTTGTCTGCAGCTTTGAAACCATGGCAGGTGACTAGAACATGATGAGCGCCCAGAATAGCAACGAGCCTCTCTCTAAAACAGCAAGATTTTCATTTCAACAGCGTAGGGGTTTGATCAGCTCATGCACAACAAAGATGCAAGTGCAACCAAGGATGTTGCTGATATGCTTAGAATATTTTTGTCAAGAAATCGGTTATTGTTACTGCTGTGGAGAAATTTCCAAGTTGTCATAATGGATTGTTGCAGTGCATAATATCAAAACGCCTAAAAATCTATAACATAAAACAACATGAGCATGTAACGTGTTATAAAAAACCTATAACCTGGTCTTTATACAGGTTATGCACCTGTTCATTACCCCTCGTGGTTGTGCGTTTCTGGTAATGCTTGGCCCCTCCCGGTAATAAACTGGTGCTATAGCCCTCATGACCAGGTAATAGTTGTTTACAATCACATGTCATATAGCTAGAAAGCATGTTTTTCATAAAACGGAACAGTACTTTTGTATTATAATAAAGGGCTAATTTTCAATGCCATACTTGGTACTATGAATTCTTGACCTTGGAATAGCATACATGTCCTTGATATCTTGACATTCTAAGTCAGATCATGTGACACAAAGCAACCAATCAGGTTACTCTATACTTTTTAAGCACTATAAAGTTTTCAAATTAGCATAACATTGAATTGTACTTCTATGATATGGTATCATTTGAAATCACTCTTACAATGTAAAGTGAGCAGACAAAGTTTTCCTAACATTCAGGGTAAACAAAAGACTAATGTTCAACCCATATGATACAGAAATATTTCCTCAATAGAAACATAAAATTTCAAAAAAATCTTGAATTCAGTAGAGAGATACAAACTCTCTGAAAAAAGTATTCTAACCTGTATTGCAAAGTAATTGGTTTTTAAGTATGTTGAAAGATTAAGGTTCATCTATAAAATGTTGTCACTGTATATGATACAAGTGTGACCAAAAAGCTTGAAAAATGATAACAGCATTTATGGTTAATATAAGTAGGGATAAGTTGAACTGTTGACATAGGCACTAATAACAGCATTAAACTGTCATTTTGATCATAATCCTATACCACTGTAACAAGCCCTGATTAAATTAAATATTACACATCTTTTGCTTGACGAACTCTAATCTAGGAGTTTCAGACTCTTTCAAAAAACAATATTATTATTTTGACAACAGGGCTATAATGAATGAATTACAGTCACAAAAAGGAACATTAAATGCTGATCCTACAAAACAACATGTGTAGATTTAACAAAGAATTGTTTTCCAAGTACAGTCATTTACAAGTGGATGACTTTATTCATCAGTGAATTCCATAACACATATGAGAGCTTAAAAAAAACCCAGAATGTAGTGAACTAACACATACAATTACTGACCCATGCCTTGGACATTTTGGCTTAAGATGAAGGACTACGGACCTAGGTTGTACACGGTTTGAATATGCAAAGATTCTTGGCCTAACACCATAGTACATTACATGTCAGTAGAGGTTTTCAAAGTAGACCTCAAATAGATGACATTGATTTTTCATATTGACTAAGATTTGTTTGTTTGTCCAAGTTCAGTCACACATCATGACAATTTTTACCACTACTGCCATAAAGTTACAGTGTTTATCAGATCATAAAAGCAATGAAAGATGAATTCAGATGATTGGCTATAAACATCAATGTTTTTATGGAGCCTACTGGCAGAGCTCTTGGTACAAAAACCAAGTAAGAAAAATTAGTGACATTGAGTTGAAATAATTACTGTGGCATCTTTAGTTACGAGCAAATTTTGCTGTTACATTCATACTTACATAAACAAATCTGTAACTGTACTGAAGCTTGATACTGATATAAATTAAAAATAGTGGACAAACTGATACAACATTTGCCTCACAGTAACCAATGCTATATCTGAAAATAATGGGCTGTGATGTATTAACCCTTTTCCTGCCAAGTCCATATTTCACCATCAGGTCAAGATGGTTAAAATTAATGAAACACAATGTATTCCATATGGTGTATTTTAACATAATACTGTACATTTGAAGGCTGTTGAAAACATAAATATTGTAAACATGATTTTTTTGGACTAAAGATGCTATAACATACAAAGCCAAGCGGGTGAAAATACGTTATGTTTGGGCTCAATACTGCTTTTTACTGACTTGGCTGATGGGGAAGTAATAGTCTTAATACTGTCTGGCAGGAAAAGGGTTAAGATGGTGTAGTAATGGGTAGGCATAGTGTAAACACATACAGATATGGTTTACTACACCAAAATCAGTATATTGATGGTGCAAATACCGTGATGTGATTGCTTATGACATAAAGAAAATAATGTCACATCAACGATATAGCACAGTTGGAACATGTATGATTTCTCACTCAGAGAAAAATCCCGTTTTTAAATGTTTCACGCCAGAACTTCAAAATACACTTATGATAAAACAGCAATAAACTGCCTAAGCAATGGTATACCACTTGGTTTTCACCAGAATAATCCATATATACACTCGCTATCACTTTTGCATTTACGTTGTGAACTGGTCAAAATCTTATGATGTACCAATCACTGGGTGTGTTTAATTGCTCAAAGGGAAAGGTCATCAGAACTGAGCCTAACTTTCTTGTTTACAAACAATGTATATCATGTACGATATCAAGATGTATCACTTGAACATAGCTGCAATATTTACATTTTATGATGTACATTATGACAAACATGTTTTATCTTTCATCAATTACAACGTACATTGAATACAGTGTTTACAGTTCCAATAACCCCCTCCCTTTGAGTAACAGATTCTGAAAATGAAACTCTTCTCAGAAGAAGTGCTGGTTCACAGAATGTCAGAAAAATACAATGTTACAACTGAAAACTACAATGTTACAATTCAAAACTACAATGTTACAACTCAAAACTACAAAGTACTACAATTGACAGTTATTGTGTTAACCACTGAAAACAAAGTTTTCCTTGGTTCTTTCTTTAACAAATATTTTTGGAGGGATCTATACAGGATGTGTTATGATGAACTTGTGCAACCTGCCTCTATCAAGTGTTTGGTTATTGTTGGTCAAAAAGATTAATTTTCAAACTGTACATTAAATTTTGAAATTGAATTGAACAGTATTATAAAATAACACATGTTCATGCTGTGTTGTGAAACAGACAAGGAGTTTCACCTTGTCTGTGGCTGTGATGCCAAAACAAGACACCTGACAAGAAAACAGATAAGGGTAGTGCCCACTGGATAGAAAAATGGTGATGGCAGGTATTCTTTAACGACGACAGTGATTCAAGTGCAAACCAAGGATGTCATTTGGTGTGCTAAGGATATGTTGGCTTTGTTTTGAAGTATATAACATCACCATGACTGCTGAGGCAAACTTGCTTTGTTATCACAATGTCATGTTTCAAATACCGGTAGTACATTACAGTACATTTAAGTAAGACAGCATGATCATGTAAAGTGTTAGAAAGCACCAATTATTTGGTCTTTACCTTGGCTACAGTTCATTTTTTATTAAAACTTAACGGCCATGTGATTATTTCTCATAATGCAAAGTCTGTAGGGGTAACAAACAGGCACTACAGCCCTCATGTACGTCTACTAGGTGATATTATATGATATGATATTAACAGCTCATAAAATTTGATAAACACTGTAATGGCGTATTTGGATCTATGCAAATATGGAAGATGCCATATGTCAAATCAATGACTCATGCAAAGATGCTGTATGTCAAATCAATGACTTATACAAAGATGCCATAGGTCCAAATCAATGACTCATACAAAGATGCTACAGGTCGAATCAATGACTCATACAAAGATGACACATGTCAAATCAATGACTCATACAAAGATGTAACATGTCAAATCAATGACTCATACAAAGATGCCATAGGTCCAAATCAATGACTCATACAAAGATGCCACATGTCAAATCAATGACTCATACAAAGATGCTACATGTCAAATCAATGACTCATACAAAGATGCCACATGTTAAATCAATGACTCATACAAAGATGCCACATGTCAAATCAATGACTCATACAAAGATGCCACATGTCAAATCAATGACTCATACAAAGATGCCACATGTCAAATCAATGACTCATACAAAGATGCTATATGTCAAATCAATGACTCATACAAAGATGCTATATGTCAAATCAATGACTCATACAAAGATGCTATATGTCAAATCAATGACTCATACAAAGATGTCAAATCAATGACTCATACAAAGATGCCACATGTCAAATCAATGACTCATACAAAGATGCCACATGTCAAATCAATGACTCATACAAAGATGCTATATGTCAAATCAATGACTTATACAAATCCCCAAGCTTCAAGACCTTGTATGACAAAGTCTTCTTTAGCAGACAAAGACTGATTTTCAAATGTCTGGCAGTGATGGCTACTGCCATGGTATATACCTCCATCCAGCCATAATCCAAAGTTACCACTGAAACAAACAGAAAACAATTGAAACATTAACATGCATAGTTCTTTTCATTTTGACAAAATCATATTTCAGCTGCTTTTCATGCAATATGATGTATCATCACCTTTAACCATTCTTTCTCTATTGATGCAAAAGTTAATGCAGCTCATATAGATACGATACTTGAACAACTTTCTAACAGAACACACACATTAACACTTCATGATAACATTCAATCTAATAATCATTATCTCACTTAAAATTTTCCATGCTACCAATTATTGTTTCTCTTGCAAATTCCCTCCACTAGCAATAAATGTCTTCCTTTACAACTGTGAATGTGAATACTTACTCTCCCCCTCCGATGGCAAGACTGTCAAAATCTCCTTTGACAAAGAAATTGTTGTTGCCAGTCCATGGATACTTTTTGAATTCTGGCAGCAGTGTGTACAGGAATGTCTCTCCAGTACCATAGAAATGATCACTGACTTTGATTGGTGTCGATAGTAAGGCTCCAAATATCTACGATGAAATACAACAAATATGATCATGGAATGCTTGACACAAAAATAAAAAGGTGTCTCTGAATGTCTAAAACACATCCGCCATACTGTATATATTTATTTCTGGCATGCTAGTTATTTGTATCAGTTGTATCAGGCAGTGCACACATCCAAACTTATTGGGATGCAAATGTTTGTTCAAACTTTCCTTACCCTTTCACCCCCAGTTCCCTGTGTACAGGTCCAACTTTACCATAGAAAACAATGGATTTGGGACAAACCATGGTGGTGAAAGGGTTAAAACAAACAAAACATCCTTTCCCAAAAACAGAGGATAAAATCAGGGATTACAGTGCAAATTTTTGCACAAAGAAACAAATTTCCTACAATTTATTAATTTTATTAATATTTGAAATTCAAAATGGCTGCCACCTGTATGTAAACTCTATGGAAAAAAACTAAAGATTTTGATATTCCCAAAAAGAAGATTGTGAAAACTATATTCACAAACAGGCTTCATAATGAGCAAACACAAACAGCATGCAAGCAGAGTATAAAAACAATTTGATGATCCTAATATCAATCTCACCAGGCCTTTTCTACATTAACACAGATATTAAATCACATTCAAGAGTTGAAGAGAATAAAACCAACACAAGACGATAAGGCTACCATTTACTGCATGTACACAGAAACTAACAACCACCCTGAACACATCCTACTATGCCCATTTTCAAGTTATAAGAACTGAAATTGTGTGAATCTTGTTCAAAAGCTTCAATACAGAGACACAGACTGAAAAATGTCTGAGTTTTATCTTGTAGAAACTTACAAAGTTATCTGAGTCCTTGACAATAAGCAATACAGGTGAATCGTAGCCGTCCATGCTACGATATAACGTCTTCAAACTAAAGCCATGTTCATAAGTACTGTAGATAAGAGACCATGAATAGCCTTCCACTCTGGGTGGCAACTCACCCATCAACTGTGGAACAAAAATAATCAACATGTCAACACTGAGTCACAGAATGCAGTTTTAGAAAACATGAACAAGATCGAGCAAACGAAATGGTTAGAATTTTGAATGGTACAAAATTAGTAATGACAAAGAGCAGTACTGAAAACATTCATTCTATGTACAGAAGCAAAGTGGCATGGATGTACTAGATGCATTTCAATGGAAGAAGGTACATAGTAATAGGGTTATACACCAAATACAACCCTGTATGGACTATGGCTCTGTGAATGACATATTGGACTTGTCTGAGGAGTCCAATACGTCACTCATTGAGCCTGGGTTTACACCAGGCTGTATTGGACTTGTCTGAGGCAAGTACGATACGTCACTCATTAAGCCTGGGTTTACACCGGGCTGTATTGGACTTGTCTGAGGCAAGTCAGATATGTCACTCATTGAGCCTGGGTAATCTGTGTAACCCTATAGTTTCCAGTTTGTAGGCATTCACACAGCAGCACTGAGTGTATTTAAATATATCCAGAAACACTGAGTTGGTGGACATCTACTTGGAAGCAGAAGGTTGATGGGCATACACTAGGACACAACAAGTCTGTTGGAAATACACTGAGAAGGCTTGCATTGCGGGTATACATACCTTGCTGACTTGTTCATTGTCAAGTACATTTGATTTGTTCAACAGTTCTGGCAATGGGTATACATACCTTGCTGACTTGTTCATTGTCAAGTACGTTTGATTTGTTCAACAGTTCTGGCAATGGGTATACATACCTTGCTGACTTGTTCATTGTCAAGTACGTTTGATTTGTTCAACAGTTCTGGCAATGGGTATACATACCTTGCTGACTTGTTCATTGTCAAGTACGTTTGATTTGTTCAACAGTTCTGGCAATGGGTATACATACCTTGCTGACTTGTTCATTGTCAATTACGTTTGATTTGTTCAACAGTTCTGGCAATGGGTATACATACCTTGCTGACTTGTTCATTGTCAAGTACGTTTGATTTGTTCAACAGTTCTGGCAATGGGTATACATACCTTGCTGACTTGTTCATTGTCAAGTACGTTTGATTTGTTCAACAGTTCTGGCAATGGGTATACATACCTTGCTTACTTGTTCATTGTCAATTACGTTTGATTTGTTCAACAGTTCTGGCAATGGGTATACATATCTTGCTGACTTGTTCATTGTCAAGTACGTTTGATTTGTTCAACAGTTCTGGCAATGGGTATACATACCTTGCTGACTTGTTCATTGTCAAGTACATTTGATTTGTTCAACAGTTCTGGCAATGGGTATACATACCTTGCTGACTTGTTCATTGTCAAGTACATTTGATTTGTTCAACAGTTCTGGCAATGGGTATACATACCTTGCTGACTTGTTCATTGTCAAGTACGTTTGATTTGTTCAACAGTTCTGGCAATGGGTATACATACCTTGCTGACTTGTTCATTGTCAAGTACGTTTGATTTGTTCAACAGTTCTGGCAATGGTAAATCCTCTCCCTCTAGTAAAGATAACCTTCTCTTGGCTTCTTCATATGTGACAATCTGAAAGCAACAAATTTTAATGAAATTACTAAACTTGAAACGGTGAAATCAGACTGTAATATCTCATAGACTGCGTGAACATGTTTTGAGTTCATTCAGTTGTATGTTTCATTTACAAGTATGACATTTTGGAAGTCACATAGGAACTTCACAGCACTTAAAGGGACAAAGTCGGCCATTTTTCATGAATTTTGTTTGATAAAAGATACTACTTATATTGTTTGACATGTTGAAAGATACTGAATGAATGGGTGACCATGCATATATTCGACCCTGGTTTTAGACACGATACATGAAACCATTGCGAAAATTAATTAATGGTCATGACCATTAATTCATTTTCACGATGGTTTCATTTACCCTGTCTAAATATGGGTCGAATATATGCATAGTCACCCATTCATTATCTTTCAACATGTCAAACAATATAAGTAGTATCTTTTATCAAACAAAATTCATGAAAAAATGGCCGATTTTTCACTTTAACTGTCATTATTTGATAAACTATTAACTTGTTATTCTCTGTCGAATAGTTCAAAGAATGTATGTACACTTGTTGAAAATCAACAGCATTGATTTGAACATTATTAAAACAATGCATTTGTATCATTAAAATCAGTGTAGTATTTTTCATGTATGTGTGTGTGTGTGTGTGTGTGTGTGTGTGTGTACTTGCACTTTTAGTTTGAACAGTAAAGAAAGAATTCCAACCTCCCAATCCTTTGAGACAGGATCATTAAAGAAATCTTCCACAATTTCAATGGGAGCATCTTCTTCTTCCAGGACTACAAATCCCATTTCCTTTGCATCTGGATCTTCTTTTCCGTAGATGTTTGGAGACCATTGTACAAAGAAAGCGTACAAATGATCCGCTCTGGTTCAGTAATCATAAACAAAGTAGAAGAAAGTTACTAACAAGTGATCTTATAGCCAAAACAAAGGATTATGTGCTATAATGTTTTTATTACATGCCTCTCTAACATACCTTTCACTCAATATTCTGGGGTCATTGGTAAATGACTATTATGTGCTATAATGTTTTTATTACATGCCTCTCTAACATACCTTTCACTCAATATTCTGGGGTCATTGGTAAATGACTATTATGTGCTATAATGTTTTTATTACATGCCTCTCTAACATACCTTTCACTCAATATTCTGGGGTCATTGGTAAATGATGTGCTTTATTTCAATGTTAGACAAAAATTCATTCAAAAATAGAACAACTTTCATCACCTGGTGCCACATTGATAAATGCACATCACTCTTATGCAGTTTATTGATTTTTTATTCATAATTTTGTAAAAAATGTGTAATGCAAATTACACATTATTACTGGTACCATTGAGGGCGCATCACCATATGGTTGAGGATAGAGCAGCGTAGCGAATGAGGAGCTGTGAGAGAGTCTAGGAATTGCGATACAAAATTTTGTACACATGTATTAATTTTGTACAAATGTAATTTTCAAATATGAAATTATCAAGTTGAAAATAGTTCCAGGTAACTTTCAGTCAATTGATGACTATGTGGTGCATTACATCATAAACAAGTTACTATGGAATCCTGTGGGGTGCAAGATATGAAGTAATAATGAATTATGTGGAATTGCCTAGACTCTCTCACAATCCCTCAATGGCTATGCCTGAGACCATACAAGCGCCCTCAGCAGTTGAGCCGAGCACAGCTCGGCTCAGACCGTTGAGGGCGCATCACCATATGGTTGAGGATAGAGCAGCGTAGCGAATGAGGGGCTGTGAGAGAGTCTAGGAATTGCGATACAAAATTTTGTACACATTTATTAGTTTATTTACCTGTCTCTGGGAACAGCAAACCAGTATTCTGGTTTCTTGGTTTTATTGCTATAGGATTCTATGGCACTAGATGAACTAAATGTCTTCTTCATGGGTTTGCCAACTTTCAGGCACAGATAGAGGGGTGGTTCATCCATGGGTTTTGGGCGTAGTATTAACTCTGAAAGACAATACAACAGCTATTACTATTCCTAGTCAAAGTTTGCCAAATTTCAGGCACAGATAGAGGGGTGGTTCATCCATGGGTTTAGGGCGTAGACCCTAAAAACGGAGGGCGTAGTATTAACTCTGAAAGACAATACAACAGCTATTACTATTCCTAGTCTACAATAAAGTAAAGCTGGCAATATTCATTTGCACTCAAAATTAATATGTCATGTGATCTGTTCATTTTGCAAGATATGTTTGGTCACATAACAGCATCACAGGGACTGTGACTGTGCCCACTGTCAGATTGGTTTGATGTCTGAATCTACACTGAAATAGATTGATTTAAAAAATGTTAATCTTATTTCAAACGACTTACTCAAGAACAAGAGATTACCCGGAGGATATAGCTTTGTTGTTGTGTGTTCAGCTGTTAATTTTGACCCAGATATAAAATGAATTTTGTAATTAATGTGTGGTTGATACACAATTCAAGGAAAATGTACGACATTTTATTTATTTATTTATTTATTTATTTATTTATTTATTTATTTATTTATTCGGAAGACCAACAGGAATAAAATCCCAATTACAGGCTCCGCTCGACATAAAAAGAAATACAAGCACAATCACACAAAATAAACAATAAAATAATATATACAAAAAAACAGACAATTGCGATTCACAAACAGATCATGTATAAAAATAATTCTTTACACTATTTTTAAAAAGACTAAATCTGTCAAAAATATCAATATTTGGATTATATTTTGCAATTTCGTTAAAAGTGGACAGAGCACGTGGAATGAAAGAGTACTTGCGAACATTAATTCTGGTTGCTGGTACCCGAAACGGACAGTTAAACCTTAAAGTTCGTTGAACATTCAGTGGGATTTGTGTTAAATAAGAACTGTTAACCACAGAATGAATACATTTGTATAAAAAACAGAGATCAGAAACTTTTCTACGATTAAAAAGGGGAGGTAGTTTGAAAAATGTGCATAATTTTCTATACTCTGAAGAACAGTAAGGTATGTTTTGTTTAAAGCATAAGTATCTGATAAATTTCTTTTGAACACGTTCAACTTTATCAACTAGGTTCTTTGCCATGGATTCCATATAACAGAACAGAAATCGAGGCAGCTCCGTACCAAAGAAATGTACAAGGCCTTCACCGACTTTACATTATGGAAATCTTGACAATTGCGTTTTAAGAAACCTAGATTGCGCATTGCTTTCTTGACGACAGTATCAATGTGCTCGGAAAAATCCATGGAGCCACAAAGTATGACACCAAGGTCCTTGATTGACGTAAAACGTGTGATTGGAGTTGTATTAATTGAGTAATTAAAAAGAATCATCTTAGTCTTATTAGTGAAACTAATGAAGCCACATTTGTCAATATTAACTTAAGCTTCCATGTTGAACACCAACGGACAACCCTGTCAAGATCATCTTGCAACAATGCGCAATCAGAAATTGACTGGATAGTTTTATAAAGCTTCGAATCATCTGCATATAAAATAACATTTGATGACCGAGCACATGTTGACAAATCATTTACGTATAAAATAAAAAGCAGGGGACCAATAATAGAACCCTGGGGTACACCAGATACAACTGGGCACCATTTGGAAAACTTCCCTCAATGACAGTTCTCTGGGAGCGATCGGACAGATACGACTCAAGCCACTTAATGCAATTTCCGGTATAACCGAAAGAAGAAAGTTTGTGAATGAGTAGTTTATGAGAAATGGAATCGACATTGACAAGAACCTGCAGTTGCTGCTACTCGGGATAGTAGTAAATAGTGGTATGAATATTCACGTAAAGAAAATAATGCTATAATAAACTGAATATGGTCATCCTCTTCAACCTGAAAGTTGATTTAAAATCACTTCAATCATTTATTCTGATGATATTTGATTAAATTTCTTGCATAGGCCTCAAGTAAGCCTTGTGTATTCTTAAGGAGATGTCAAAAGCATGTTATGAGATGAGATGTTTGATGATTTTTTTCACTGGATGTGAAAATGACATACCAGTATTAAGAAATATAAATTGCTGATTTCTCCAAATTTTAACAAATCTCAAAGAAATACAAACTATCGAGATAGAAGGCAATTGATCACATAATCACTCATTATCACTCAAGCCATATTTTAAAATTTTGCATAAAACATGATAGTACACAACCTTAACGAAAACAATGCATTTAATCACAAAAAATTAGGTAAATTAGCTAGAGATATCCTCTATGGGTAAAAGAGTAAATTTCATAATAATTTGTACAAATCTTGGTGAGAGTATGATTCTGGCCTATTAAATTAGCAACTATCCAGTGATGTTTGCTCAGAGGTTTATATTAAGCATGTATTTTTCATCTAAATTGGTACAAACATGGTTCTAAATACAACAACGTAAACCAGAGTGCTATGTGTATTTTGTAAAGACAGCAAGATGGCTGTCTTTGTTAAATCCTAGTGGCACAATTTTGGACACCATGGCTATCTATGCAGTATAGATGGTCACACAGTATCTACGACCGTAACAAATTGATGTATGCCTTCAATGTCCAACAGACTTTTTCCATCCTATGTATTTCTATGTATGTTGGACTGCCTATCTTTGTGAAATAATGTCTCTGTATGTAGGACTGCTTATCCTGGTGAAAATAATGATCTTGGTTTGAATGATTCAGACAGTTAATTTTTGTACATCTGTGTTTGTTATCTGTCTGGTTGTTTATTTCACAGACTGGCTAGTACTGTGTACACATATGTGGTGTGGTCCCGTTTCTATGGTACTGTGCACGTGTTGTGGTCTTTTTGACGTTTATTACATTTCTTTACTGCAACACATGGCTACACAAAGCAAATCAACTGATCTGGCTATAAAACATGGCACATGGCCGTACTTGACATATCAATAAAGGATTCACTCTTTCCCTTTTAATGATGAACACCATGACCTTAATGTATTCTATTAATATGTCCTAAATGTCAATCATTTATCAAAGTAATACGCAGTATGATAGATTTTCATTCACTGATGACATGAAAGTAATTGCTGCCTGTCAAAAATTCTAAAAGACCAGGTTTGTGTATTCGAGTTCTCAACAGGTTTCAAAAGCCATATTCTTCAAAAGATTCCTAGATAACTAATATTCTTATATTACCTCACTCCACATCTAATACTTAGGGTAAATTGAAAGCAATTGAGGAACTTTTAAGATAGAAGTTAAAAATTTGATCAAAACAATTTTAGATGCATTGACAATTAGAAAGACAACATTAGTACTGACTTTCAAGAAATTGGTGAACAAGTTGAGATTAGTTCAGGTAAGCATTCTTGTTCAGAGTAGAGGCACAGCTGCTAAATCACAATAAGATACCAACAAAATAATTGTCCCTACACTCCATACACAATGATAGTCCATCTCTACTCTGTCAACCTCATAATCACATTTACATAGAGAAACTGTTTGCACTCTCATTGTTCAAAATTGTACACCAGAAAACATGAATATTATGAAACTTAACGATGCTGTCAGGAAAACTCAGACATAATACAAAAGAAAACGTGCACATTGAGATGAGTCGCCCCAGAAAGTAGTAGTTGTCAATTGTCAGTAACTTAGAGGGTCTATTTCAGCACTGAGAGTACAACCATGATGCTGACTCTGAAGCTATCTGGAAACCAAGCTTATGAACTTATGACATTTGACAATTACTTCCAATGGAGTCTATATTTTCCAATGATTACCACAAACCAAAGATAAGAACTTGAATTCTATTTTTATGAAAGCTGACATGATAATACCGGACAGGTACATGACACAATGAACACAAAGTATGCAAACTTATACAGTACATGACACAAATGAAGTAACAGAGTAGAAATCAAAAAGATGTTACAGCACAGGACCATAAATTTTATAGACTTTAATTTTCTTAATCTATGAACGTTGGATGTACGTAACTTTACATCATGGAAAACACAAGATTCACAGAATGAAGAACTACAGCTCACCTTGCACAAGGGAAAAACATTGAACTATTTTAGGGAGTTTGTACATGTACATGCATTTGTAATCGGTCTTTTGGCAATGATTTGCACCATTGAAAAATTGAATTCAGCTAGATTCTGCTTTTGATGTTCACAGACAAAAAATGCCAAACTTGTTTGGTGAAAACATTCAAATATTTTGTATATGTATCTAACAGAAGTACTCATAACAAAAAACTTATTGAACAAAACAGGATAAAATTGGTGTTATCTGGCATAGCAGGGAATGACAATGAAGGAGTATTGATAGTGATAGCACCGGACATTAAAATACCGGGGATGGTGGTGAGAGGGGGTGGTGGTGGTGAGAGGGGGTGGGGTGGTGAGAGGGGGTAGGGATGGTGAGAGGGTGGTGGGGGTGGTGAGAGGGATGGGGGTGGATGCAGAAAAGTGAAAGCAGCATAACAATATGAAGTTGTGGATTTAGAAATTAGAGAGTACACAATGCATCAGTTAGGAAAAGATGGTACTTCAGGAAACTGGTTCAAGACAGGGTGACAAAATGACAAGGTAACAATATTTAGATATTAAATGACACATGGGACATGCACACAAATACACAGCAGTATCAAGGCAGTGAGTTGCAGGTTTTGGACAGAGCAGGTAGAAATTTACATGGATAAGTGTTTGACCGCTGAACAAGGAAAAGTGTTTGGTCATCAATTTTATCTGATTACCTGCTTCAGTTTAGATTGATTATTAAGAACCTTGACTTGATTTATCAATTGCTCAGCAGATGATTGTATACTAGAGATGAATTAATCACTTTACTTTGGATGAAAATTGAATTCTATCAGTTCAATGGTGACATAATGAGAACAAGCTACAATGAACATGCAATTACGTGATAGAATAATGACAGTCAAACTCAAGACAAACTGAAAGACAAATTCAACATAAAACATCAAGACAGTTACCTCGATATAAAGATTTTGCTGCAAACCATTGTGAAAGAAATAAAACCAAATCAAAGTGTTAGAATTAGCGTGGCTCTAGTCTGTGAACTCTGTGAATTTGTGAACAAAGCCTGTGAATTGTGGGCAAAGTCTGTGAATTTGTGAACAAAGCCTGTGAATTTGTGGGCAAAGTCTGTGAATTTGATCAAATATTACTATACTGTGAACATTACAACTCTAATAAGAAAAGATATGTATGTGAGTAGCAGCGTGTTGAAAGTTGCTGTGACATGAAAAGTTGGTTTTCTATCAGTTCTCCTGTACTTTGCTTTATGTGACTATACAGTGTGTTGTAATCTAAGAGTAAGAATATTGAAATGCCTTGTACAGTACAGTATGACAGATACTAGTTGACAATTTGTCAGTATCTGGCAAGTTGAGCAGACATTGCTGATAGCAATAGTGAAAACAATACCGTTAATTGCAGCTAACCTTTCCATAAGAGATATGCATGTTGATTATTAAGAGTAAGTTTTCTTTGAGATCACAAAGGCATATTTCTTATAGAAAGGCATTTGTCATTCAAAGAAAAACTTAGTCCTAAAAACCAGTGTGTTCTGTGCAATGGTACCATAGATTCTAAGACTATTGACTAAACTACTGACAGACACTGTGAAAAGAATGTTGAATGAACACCAGCAGTACACATATATGATACATACAATGTATTTGAAGTGATGCCACTGGGTACAGATGTGGATTTGTCAGTACATCATAATTGGAATCAAAGATCATAACGGTATGTTCTTTTATTTCTAGCATTGGTGATATTATTGGTAACATTTGATTGGGATATAAAATTGCAAAGTAACGAAAAGCTAGTTACGTTGTTTGAGAATCCTCTAAAAAGCTTTCAAAATATGCAAAAAATACAAGTTTCAGAAAATGACTAAGATTGTGTTTAATCCAACAAAGCCTTGATGTCACGTTGTCCATGACCTAAACAATTTCTGCTACACACAGATTTCTATTTTGGCTGTTTTACATTGATACAGTGTTACATGCCATTGGCTGTTTACATGACTTATGTGCAGCAGTTGTTAAGCCTGTTATCATTCTTTATATCAATTCAAATTAAAAAGATTTCCTATCAAAATTTGATCTATTCACACAGCCCCTGACTGCATATTACAATCAACCTGAATCTCAATTGTCAAGACTAGTTACATCTGAACCGGTTTTCTGCATATGAACAATTACAATTACTGTAGAAGATTGTGTTCACATCTTGTACCTTAGTCACGACTACCAACCAATAAGATAGAGTCTAACAAGTTTCTCCAGTCAGTCTATACAATATACAGTATGATTGGCTGTTGCCAGTCATGAGGTTTGAACAACATCTTAAGTGTTAGCTCTCCAGATGTCAAGATAACAGCAACAAGTCATCGTTGATGACACAGTCCCCACTTGTTAATGGGTATTTTGATTACAGGTCCTCAGAGAGGATAGAGTACTCTTCATTAGGTCTGTGATAAAAATACTTTTGAATAAATTCACTTGATACATGTACGTGTGAGTTATGGTTCAGGACATGAAAAAATCGTAACAAAATGGTCGCACAGTGGCCATAAAGGATCGCATCACAAAACAAATTGATGTGCATAGCTATGACATTGGTCGATGTCCTTGTACCAACTTTGAATAAAATTGGTCGAAACATGCAGATATGCCTGAGAAATGGCTCTGTACATGAAAAAATCGTAGTAAAATGGCCGCCTGGCGGCCATATTGGATCATATCACAAAACAGATTGATGTGCATATGTATGACATAGGTCAATGTCCTTGTACCAACTTTGAATAAAATCGGTTGAGATATGCCTGAGTAATGGCTCTGTACATGAAAAAAATCGTAATAAAATGGCCGCACAGCGGCCATTTTGGATCGTATCACAAAACAAATTGCCGTGCACAGCTATGACATTTGTCAATAAGCTTGTACCAACTTTGAATAAAATCGGTTGAAACATGCCTGAGTAATGGCTCTGTACATGAAAAATCGTAATAAAATGGCCGCCTGGCAGCCATATTGGATCGTATCACAAAACAAATTGACATGCATATCTATGACATTGGTCAATGTCCTTGTACCAACTCTGAATAAAATCGGTCGAAACATGCCTGAGTAATGGCTCTGTACGTGAAAAAATCGTAATAAATGGCCGCCTGGCAGCCATATTGGATCGTATCACAAAACAAATTGACGTGCATATCTATGACATTGGTCAATGTCCTTGTACCAACTTTGAATAAAATCGGTTGGAACATGCCTGAGTTATGGCTCTGTACATGAAAAAATCGTAATAAAATGGCCGCCTGGCGGCCATATTGGATCGTATCACAAAACAAATTGACGTGCATCTGTATGACATATGAAGTAATCCTTGTATCAAGTTTGAATGAAATCGCTCCAGGCATCTCAGAGATATCTGCGTGAACGGACGGACGGACGGACGCACAGACGCACGCACGCACGGACACACGCACGCACACACGCACGGACATGACCAAACCTATAAGTCCCCCCGGACGGTGTCCGTGGGGACTAATAAAATCACAACAGAGGTGAATCTCTTCATTATGAAATGGCCAATGAGAGGAAAGATGCCATATCCATGGGTTAACCCTCTCAGGCCTAAACCCAATACGTAGGGGTAGCTCTGGTAAGTTACCAGAAAGTCAGGTCTGAAAGGGCTAAATGAGGGAATGTTTGAATATTTATGATTTCTTGTTGATTATCTCATGACAACAAATTAACAGAATGACAAATTATTATGTCATTGTCCCAGAGAACGACCAGACATGTGACTTCAATGACAAACCCAGTACTGCCAAGTATCGGTGGTGTGACTGCAACATCTAAACCAAGTACCACTGTATTGGTAACGCTTTGTAAATGTATTGACGGTATGATACATTTATGAACTGACTGATTACAAATTCAACAGAGGAAACCTACCATGGTAGTTTGTGTCCCACGAAGCCAGTCTTTCCAACTGCTTTCTGGCTCGGTCTTTCCTGTCAATTTCAAATTCACTATCGCTCTTCTGTCGATGTCTTGGAGTAATCCTTATCCGTCGGGCGCTGGCTTTTATCCTCTCGATTTCCTGAAGAGTGGCACTAGTATCTCGGATAACTTCAGTGATATCCGGGATTGGAGACTTTGGATCTTCCTGTTCTTTAGAAAATAATCCTGATGAGAAATCAACAAAACTGCGTGTGCGTTCTCTCTGCTCCCCATCATCCTGTCCATCTACCGTCACTTCATCACTCTGTGCAGTATTCAAATCTACATTGTCTGCAGTTTCTGTCTTGGGGTCAACTTCATCACAGAGTTTTCCTTTTGTTTTTGTATCAGTTTCTACAAACGGATCACTGCTATGCGTATCCTGCTCTGATTTGGAACTGTTACTGTCATGAGTTTCATCTTCTGGTGTGCGTGGTTCATCTTTCTGTTGGACATTGTTTTCTATAGATTCAACATGCGTGATTCCTTTCTTACTTTCTCCATTTAAGTCACTTGCACCTTCATTGTCAACTTTTTCATCAATTTCACTGACATCCATTTCTCTATCACATGTCTCTGCTCTCTCTTCACTGAGAGCTTTGCTATTGTTTTGTTCACTGACATCTCCACTTTGATGAGTATCGCTGATATCCGGTGTGAAGTCACTGGACTCTGTGATCACATGACCTGTCTCCGTAACAACATCGATGTGTTCATCCGTCATGACTGTGTCATTCATCTCTGCAATGCCACTCTCAACACTACCTTTATCAAGAGAACTAGTGTCCCCTGTATCTAAACTTGCAACATCTTTTTGAGCTTCTTTGTTTCCATCAACATTTTCAACATCCATTTCTGATGTCTGTTTGTCCATGATGACCTGGCTTTGGTTGTCTGTGTCAGTACACTTAGAATTCAATTCAATGACATGGTGTTCTTGCTCAGAAGGGTTTTCATCAGATTTGTGAAAGTCAATACAAGCTGCTTTCTCTTGCACACTTTCTTCAATTTTCTTGTCATCACTTTTCAACTCCTTGTCAATTTCCTCCAATAATTCATCCTCTGTTTGTTTGTGTCTTTCATTTACTACTTCGTCATTCTCAGCGACAAGAACATCCGCTTGTTTTGTGTCTACATTCTCCATGGCTGTGATATCTCCTTGTTTTGTGTCTGCATTCCCCGTATCCGTTTTGTCTCCTTGTCTCATGTCTCCATTCCCTGTATCTGTGTCATCTCCTTGTTTTGTGTTCCCATTCTCAGAGTCGGCATTATCACCTTGTTTAGTGTCTATACCACATGAGCAGTGATCAAAATACATCCTGATCATTTTCATCATTTGTGTTTACAACGACATCATCATTGTCCATGGAAGTTTCATCCTCTATTACGTTTTCCGATGATTTCTCTGCCGGCACAGCACCATCTACTTCATCCATCTTTTTCTTCTTTCTTGCTAACGGACAATTCTGTGCATGGTACACCTCTCTGAAAATTTGAAAAGTCAATTTTACATAAATTTTGATTTTGTAATGAAATCAAAACAAGACTACAGTGACAACGTCATGAATACAAAGTCAGCCAACTTTGAGAAGAGCTCTTGCAAAGTCTTTTCCATACAACACACAGTCACTTCAGTCAGAGTTTTAGCAATTACCTGAATAGATTACAAAAGGTTAGTTTCTGTGCTACATAGTGATAGATAGTGATAGATTCTTTATTTCAGTACTATTGGCCTCCGGCCATGAAGTACAAACGTTAGCAATATATTGTAAGGATCGCTAGTAAATAACATTTTATACAATATTACAAACACTGGAAAAGTTACAGACTGTTGCCCTGGTTAAGCAGGGTATTCTCCCTGAGTTGTGTGGCATAGAAAATATGCAGCTGGGAGGGGTAATTCTGTGCTACATGTAGCTGGGAGGGGTCATTTCTGTGCTACATGTAGTTGGAGGGGTAATTTCTGTGCTACATGTAGCTGGGAGGGGTAATTTCTGTGCTACATGTAGCTGGGAGGGGTCATTTCTGTGCTACATGTAGCTGGGAGGGGTAATCTCTGTGCTACATGTAGCTGGGAGGGGTAATCTCTGTGGTACATGTAGCTGGGAGGGGTAATTTCTGTGCTACATGTAGCTTGGAGGGGTAATTCTGTGCTACATGTAGCTGGGAGGGGTAATCTCTGTGTACATGTAGCTGGGAGGGGTCATTCTGTGCTACATGTAGCTGGGAGGGGTAATCTCTGTGCTACATGTAGCTTGGAGGGGTAATCTCTGTGCTACATGTAGCTGGGAGGGGTAATTCTGTGCTACATGTAGCTGGAGGGGTAATTTCTGTGCTACATGTAGCTGGGAGGGGTAATTTCTGTGCTACATGTAGCTGGGAGGGGTAATTTCTGTGCTACATGTAGCTGGAGGGGTAATCTCTGTGCTACATGTAGCTGGAGGGGTAATTTCTGTGCTACATGTAGCTTGGAGGGGTAATCTCTGTGCTACATGTAGCTGGGAGGGGTAATATCTGTGCTACATGTAGCTGGGAGGGGTAATTTCTGTGCTACATGTAGCTGGGAGGGGTAATTTCTGTGCTACATGTAGCTGGGAGGGGTAATTTCTGTGCTACATGTAGCTGGGAGGGGTAATTTCTGTGCTACATGTAGCTGGGAGGGGTAATATCTGTGCTACATGTAGCTGGGAGGGGTAATTTCTGTGCTACATGTAGCTGGGAGGGGTAATCTCTGTGCTACATGTAGCTGGGAGGGTCATTCTGTTCTACATGTAGCTGGGAAGGGTAATTTCTGTGCTACATGTAGCTGAGAGGGGTAATCTCTGTGCTACATGTAGCTGGGAGGGGTCATTTCTGTGCTACATGTAGCTGGGAGGGGTAATCTCTGTGCTACATGTAGCTGGGAGGGGTAATCTCTGTGCTACATGTAGCTGGGAGGGGTCATTTCTGTGCTACATGTAGCTGGGAGGGTAATTTCTGTGCTACATGTAGCTGAGAGGGGTAATCTCTGTGCTACATGTAGCTGGAGGGGTCATTTCTGTGCTACATGTAGCTGGGAGGGGTCATTTCTGTGCTACATGTAGCTGGGAGGGGTCATTTCTGTGCTACATGTAGCTGGGAAGGGTAATTCTGTGCTACATGTAGCTGAGAGGGGTAATCTCTGTGCTACATGTAGCTGGGAGGGGTCATTTCTGTGCTACATGTAGCTGGGAGGGGTCATTTCTGTGCTACATGTAGCTGGGAGGGGTCATTTCTGTGCTACATGTAGCTGGGAGGGGTCATTTCTGTGCTACATGTAGCTGAGAGGGGTCATTTCTGTGCTACATGTAGCTGAGAGGGGTCATTTCTGTGCTACATGTAGCTGGGAGGGGTAATTTCTGTGCTACATGTAGCTGGGAGGGGTCATTTCTGTGCTACATGTAGCTGAGAGGGGTAATCTCTGTTCTACATGTAGCTGGGAGGGGTCATTTCTGTGCTACATGTAGCTGGGAGGGGTAATCTCTGTGCTACATGTAGCTGGGAGGGGTCATTTCTGTGCTACATGTAGCTGGGAGGGGTCATTTCTGTGCTACATGTAGTTGGGAGGGGTAATCTCTGTGCTACATGTAGCTGAGAGGGTCATCTCTGTGCTACATGCAGCTGAGAGGGGTAATCTATGTGCTACATATTATTATATTATATTATTATTATTATTAGACTAGTTATTTAAACTCGATAAAACTGTTGAGCCAGAGGCTCTTCTCACACAGAGTCGAGTTATAACAACATTTACAATATTTACATTAAAAAAATAAGTCAGGAAGAAAACTTTATACTGAAAAAAATGTAAAAAACGCTACAAGTAAAAAAATCTAAAAAAAATTTAAAATTTACATAACAGTAAGATTAACCCATCTATTAAAAAAATGGCACTTGCAATTTCTTTTGAATGATAGAAGTGAAGAGCTAGATTTGATCTCTCTAGGCAAAGTATTCCATATTGTAACCCCGTTGTACATAAAACTTCTTTTGAAAAATTGGGTTCTATGCCCTTGAATATATAGATCTTCTCTGTTTGCAGACCTTGTGTTACGTCCGTGGATCTGCTTTACACCTCTAAAAACGTTAAGATAATCAGAAGCAAGGTTATTGAGAACTTTGTACATTAAACTGATTCATTGTATGAAACTCTTTCACGAATTGGCAACCACCTCAAGGATTTAAATAAAACATAACTTGGAGTATTAAAATCTTGATCTAAAATCACTCTAGCAACAGATTTCTGTTGTCTTTCTATAGGAGATAAAAGAGTGGTTGAACAATGACCCTATATGTTCGAACAATAATCAAAATGAGGTAGAATGAAACAATTATAAAACGTTCAACATTGCTACATGTAGCTGGGAGGGGTAATTTCTGTGCTACATGTAGCTTGGAGGGGTAATCTCTGTGCTACATGTAGCTGGGAGGGGTAATCTCTGTGGTACATGTAGCTGGGAGGGGTCATTTCTGTGCTACAGCATGCAGCTGAGAGGGGTAATTTCTGTGCTACATGCAGCTGAGAGGGGTAATTTCTGTGCTACATGTAGCTGGGAGGGGTAATTTCTGTGCTACATGCAGCTGAGAGGGGTAATTTCTGTGCTACATGTAGCTGAGAGGGGTAATCTCTGTGCTACATGTAGCTGGGAGGGTCATTTCTGTGCTACATGTAGCTGAGAGGGGTAATCTCTATGCTACATGTAGCTTGGAGGGGTAATCTCTGTGCTACATGTAGCTGAGAGGGGTAATCTCTGTGCTACATGTAGCTGGGAGGGGTAATCTCTGTGCTACATGTAGCTGGGAGGGTCATTTCTGTGCTACATGTAGCTGAGAGGGGTAATTTCTGTGCTACATGTAGCTGGGAGGGGTAATATCTGTGCTACATGTAGCTGGGAGGGGTAATTTCTGTGCTACATGTAGCTGGGAGGGGTAATATCTGTGCTACATGTAGCTGAGAGGGGTAATTTCTGTGCTACATGTAGCTGAGAGGGGTAATTTCTGTGCTACATGTAGCTGGGAGGGGTAATTTCTGTGCTACATGTAGCTGGGAGGGGTAATTTCTGTGCTACATGTAGCTGGGAGGGGTAATATCTGTGCTACATGTAGCTGAGAGGGGTAATTTCTGTGCTACATGTAGCTGAGAGGGGTAATTTCTGTGCTACATGTAGCTGAGAGGGGTAATTTCTGTGCTACATGTAGCTGGGAGGGGTAATTTCTGTGCTACATGCAGCTGAGAGGGGTAATTTCTGTGCTACATGTAGCTGGGAGGGGTAATTTCTGTGCTACATGCAGCTGAGAGGGGTAATTTCTGTGCTACATGTAGCTGGGAGGGGTAATTTCTGTGCTGCATGTAGCTGGGAGGGGTCATTTCTGTGCTACATGCAGCTGGGAGGGGTAATTTCTGTGCTACATGCAGCTGAGAGGGGTAATTTCTGTGCTACATGTAGCTGGGAGGGGTAATTTCTGTGCTACATGTAGCTGAGAGGGGTAATTTCTGTGCTACATGTAGCTGGGAGGGGTAATTTCTGTGCTGCATGTAGCTGGGAGGGGTAATTTCTGTGCTACATGTAGCTGAGAGGGGTAATTTCTGTGCTACATGCAGCTGAGAGGGGTAATTTCTCATATACATCCTGAGACTGAGAGAGAGATCTTGTAAGTTCTTGATATACTTACGCATTGCTATTTTTCTCTTTCATTGGTGCGATATCATGATACATAGCAGCACTGACTACCATATCCATGGGTGTGATAATCCCATACATATCTGCTCCATTCTCAATCACCAGTGAATCAGAAACATTTGGATCAAACATAATTGCATTTGGTGTAACCAAAAGTACACCACTGACCACTCCCTGTTGAAAATAAGCAGAGTATAAGTATTGCAGGTACACAGCAGTAGATAGTGTCTGTCACAGAAACTCTTGTAAAATGACGGCACTGATTTTGTTGTTGAGAAAAATAAAATTTCATAACTGTATCTTGGTGAATTCAACATTACACAACAGTATCCATCATTTACAACAGCATCTATGGTGTACACAGTGTATAAACAGAAATGATGTTTAACATTCAAACTCTACTAACTCATATACATATTAAACCCTGCAGATCACCAAATCAAACTAGATTGTCAAATGCAATCACTCAATCAACCAATCAAATTCGTCCAATCCACCAACCAATCAGTCAACTATCCAATCACACTTAATCTAATCATAAACCAATCAAAGCAACCCAATCAAACCCGACCAACTTAGAGACCAGCATGAGCCATCAACACTGACAAACATAACAGTAAATGACACATGACCAGGCAAACCCAGGTGCAAACAAAATGCCAGACCTGGCAAACCCAGGTGCAAACAAAATTGAAAAGACCATGTCCTCATAAGATAAATCTAAGAATGATGTCAATGAAAGCACAAAGTGAAATGTAAACAACTCTGTCTGTAAAATTTAACATAAAATCTGAAAAAGTGGCTGCTGCAGCAATATCATTAAGCAAACAAAAGCTTCTTACCTGACCATCTGTAATATATTTGACGTTAATTTTCAAGAACTTTTCAAAATACTCTGTTTCCACAGGACTGTCAATTGATATTTGTTTCTGTCGAATGACTCTGCCCGGTTTAGGAGCACTTTTACTTCTGACCAATGGATCTCGTTTGGCAGCTTTTTGGCCTTTCATTTCAGTGTCAGTTGAAATGGTTTTGTCATTTGATTTTTCCTTCATCATTATGACAGGGATGTCCTTTGGTCTCTCTGTTCCAGATAAAGCCGATGAATTCTGTGGTGGATTAAAGTGGAGGTTAACAATCTGCATTTAAGTAGTGATTTTTAAGGCTGCTGCACTGAGTAAACAATCAAACCATAACAATAAACACACCCATCAAGAAATGTAAAGAACCTGATAGCTGTGTCTTTTATACTTAAAGCCCCTGAGCTGTAGCTGTAACTCTTGAAATTTGTTGACCTGAAAAAGGCTTCATATTTTCTCTGGGTTTCTTTAAATTCCACAAATTTAAAGGATATAGTTTTTACAACTGAAAAATTAGACAAGTAAATTTAAATTTTAACCATTATTTTGATTTCCCGCCATTTTTAAAAACTGGTAATATTACAAAGAAAACATAGCATATGATGTCCCAGTAGAAAACATTCAGCACTATGCATTATATTGGACTACTCTGTTGCTTCTGTGAAGATTCAAATGCATATATGCACAATGTTTTTGCTTTATTTGCAAACATTTATTTTTTTTCTTGTTCAAAATTCCACTTGCAGTCCCAGTGGATAGTTTATTACACTTGTATAAACACCCCCAGCTCAATGAGTACATTCCCACGAGCTTGTTTTAGTTTGGAAGTAAAATCACAAAAATAATGCTAAAAGATAGAGCTATTGTGCCTTTAATTAACAACATAATACCATCAAATCTTCTGAAAAATGTTTTGGATTTCTCTTATAAGAAATATTATCTTTGAAAATGTCACTATTTCAATCTTTGGTGACCAATTTGATGGATTAAAGTCAGGTACTGGCGCACATATTTGCTGCCGCAATATTTGAGTTGCAACTAAAATATTACTAAGTTGTTAAAACAAAGTTATGAATTCAATGCCAATGTTTGCAAATCATTGTGTGGTCACACTGCAGTAGGCATTTTTACACGTTGCACTTGACTTCATGTAAAAGATACAGCTAATGGGGGTTTAGCATGCTGGAGAATTTCTCAGAAGTAATTGACAAGGTACAAACACATAATATGAACACATTACATCTCTGTCAATCCTGTCTAAGTATTGCAAAGTGTTATGACTCAATTCAGTTATTGCTATAAGTTATGAATACATAATTCACCTCAGTGCAAACAAAATCCCTGCACATCATTTATGATATAACTAAACAGAACAATTTCTTTTCATAGATTTTCATCTGGTAAACATAAAAAATGTGCATTACAACTTAAAATATGGCATTGTAGAGCAGGTACATGTATAGTAAAACAATGGTACTTACAGTAATTACTTGGTCATTTTCTTTTTGTTCTTGGATTGATGGAGAGTTGGGGCTCAGTGACACTGCTTTGGGAGCATTCGGGTCTGGTACATACAACTCCTGTTTTGAAAAACACAAACCAAAGTAAGATATGACTTGTACCAATGGCATGTGTACTGATACACTTGATTAAAAGTGTGGGGAAGAAATCTATGACTTATATGAAAATATATAGGATAATATTTGGTAAAATTCATAATATATTGATCTTCTAAGTTAAAGTATAGTTTGCAGCAAATATCCTACAGTATGTATGCAATCCTACAAATTACAAAAGTTGTATACTCTCCACTCTGGGTGCAAATAAAGTTTTCAGCATCTTAGGGTTGTTAAAGTCCAAAATTTAACTTTATCCAATACAGGTGATATAATGGTCTTAAAGATCCTATAAATATTTGGTAATTTATTTCCTTGTTACCATATATCTTTCAAACTTGCCAAAGTAGAATTAGAATTTTGTAACAGTCACAATAGAAATGTATACATTTGAAAAATTTTGTAACAGTCACTATAGAAATGTATACATTTGACAGATCAGATAATCCTATCTCACTGATTTATGACCGGAAAAATAATGACGTATACATGAGTTGAAGTTTTCATTCTTGTACGGTGTCCATACACTCAAAGTCACTCTTAAGATAAAAGGACTTGAAGTACTTGTGCAGCAACTTTCAAGGACTTTTTGAAGTCCAAAACATCATTTTCCAAATATCAATTTTACAATATATCATTTCACATGTAATTTTTAAAGATATCACGACTGATCAGCTTCTCATATTTGAAAATTGTGTCTGGACTATTAGTTTTCTGGGACTTTCTTGGGCTTGATTTCATTTTCAAGAACTTTTAAAAGACTTCCCAGTAGCGTACAGACACTGTTTATAGCTATTTACACCATTTCATCTCCTGTATACTGTATTTACAAGATGTTTCAGTAGAAATCCATCTATTTACTAATTCACCTAACAATGAAACAAAGTTAATGCGGAAAGGATAAAAATAAACTGTACAACAAAAACGGAAGTTGAGGATCACAAGGTCCTCAAATTACAAACCAATATCTTTGTTTGAAATTTCAGAGACTCACAAGACAAGGTGACTATGAATTTAAACACTAACATTAATTCAACAATAACTTTGATATTTATGATTATATCTTTGCATCTGCAGACATTTTATTTCACTGGTGATGCATTTGAGTATTTTGATATGTCATGTCTTCACAGTAAAACTAATCAATAGTATATTTATTAATGAGAACACATGCTGTATATCATCTCAATTATATCAAAGTAATTGCTGCTACAGAATTCAGTATACCGGTACGTCTCTTACCTGTCCAGGAAATATCATACGAGTTGCTAGTTTGTTTAGTCTCATCAATTCTGAAGGAGTTGTGTTATGGTGTGCGGCTATTCTGTCTAAAGAATCACGATTTGAAGCCTGTCAAGACAAACACATCAGTAGATTTCAGATTACAACAGATATGAAGAGTTCAAATCAGGACACTGTATAAGACACTGGGTCATAACACCAAGTGTCTTATACACACCACAGTGCATATCAACTTCCAATAAGAGAGTACAGTGATAGACAGTCTTAACTTCCAATAAGAGAGTACAGTGATAGACAGTCTTGATTTCACAGTATATTTCTTTATTGTACTATTTCAGCTGCAAGATTCCTCACCATGTTTGTATAATGCACACTTCAGGACCTATTATTTCACACTTTGTACTGTTGTGTTGTACACATTTCAGGAAAAATCATTTCACGGTTTGTACTGTTGTGTTGTACACATTTCAGGAAAAATCATTTCACGGTTTGTATTGTACACATTTCTGGACCAATCATTTCACAGTTTATATTACACACATTTCAGGACCAATCATTTCACAGTTTGTATTGTACACATTTCTGGACCAATCATTTCACAGTTTGTATTGTACACATTTCTGGACCAATCATTTCACAGTTTGTATTGTACACATTTCTGGACCAATCATTTCACAGTGTGTATACTATACTATAGTACAGTCTTGAAGACCTATCGTTTTACTTTTTTGCATTGCTGAACACATGGATAATTTATTTCTAAGATTGCAAATAATCCATTCAACAGACTTTTGAAGTTATATACGATAACATGTTATAGAATCAAAAATGGGTATATAAAATGATATTTCGATAAAGTTTTATAAAAAGTAACAGAAAAATTGAATAAGAGAATGATCAAGAGACACGGTTTCATTAATGTTGAATGTCAAATCAAGAAAAACAACCAGAAATATGAACACTACTGAGAGTAGTGCCTGGTGATTTCTCAATTTTAGTAGTGTCACTTCCTTCGTTGTGCGCAATATTCCCAACGTTCGTATGTATTGAAGTGTCTACGTGCGGGATGATTTTCAAACAGTTAAAAATCGGTGGGATATCATACACATTTTCCGGGAGAAGAAAAGTGGTACTGACCCAAAACCAGTACATATTTTAATCTACTTAGCATTCTATGTTATAAAAGATTAAGTAAGTAAAAAAAAAATTATACGTCTAGTATCTAGGTATTCAGGGGTATTCAAATATTCCAGCTTTTGTTAAAATGCAACAGTATGCCAACCGTTGTCACTAACTTTACCCTCTAATGATATTTGAACTTGACAGGATAAGGGTTAATTACAGTTTGTATACAAAAAAAATGAAATCTATCAGTCTTTTTGAAGAGATATTGATAGCATAGTGAAAATATTTTCAGGTTTGGATATGGGCAGATAGGAATATACAATATCTGGAGCTCATACATATTTGCCAGACACACTAATTCAATAGAATGTGTGGATAATACAAAATGGCTGTCTGGATATTGTGAGTGATTCAAATATGACATTTCAGCATCTTTTACACATATACCATTCATCCTTTCACCCCTATAGTCAAGTCTAGAGGTCCACATGGGCAGAAAATACAATCAGACATTGTATTGTTACCATGTAACAGTGCAATGGACAAAAGCAGTCTTGAAAACCATTTGACACTTCATCAAAATTGAAAATTTTACAAGAAAATGAGATTAAAGACAGGTATGCATTACTTCTCTGCATTATATCAGATATGATTGAAAAGTAAAAGGAGTATATGTACCTCAATATATATATGGACTAACCAACTGTGTGAGTACTGTATATGTACTTTGTATGTAAAGCATAGAATGGTACTTACTATGTATGGAAGAGTGCCTGATGGCTGGCAAAAGCCCCTGGACCCTTTCTTCTTAGCCTTGTCAGTATCTGACGATGGAAAAACATGAAAATAGTGTGCAATGGTGTCGCAATATCCAGCCATCATCAATCTTCTCTACGTATGAATATTCTTAATCCAAACAGCTGGCTGATTTTGCCTGGAGACACTGCAGTGTATTTTATCCAGTTGCTAAATTTGCTGACAAAGTGATATCAGACCATAGATACAATATATTGACAAACAATTTGGAAAATAAAGCCATTTGTTATTCTAATGTATTTAAAATTTTTTAACCAAGTCTGTTTGATTCAAACACAAAAACATGCAATCTTCTATTTTAGAAGTTTAAAAATATCTTTTGGTGTCCACATTTTGGTGTCCAGCATTCAGATATTTATTTTAAATAACAGAGATGTCAATTGCTTTAAACCCATCTACAAAATCTGGTCTTTCAACTATCCTGAGCAGGGCTTTCTTTTTTCGATACCTGGCAATTGAATATTATCAGGATCTCAGATATGTCTGTTTAGATTACTACCCAGATAAATTTTAGTACAGAGACTTGGACAAGACTGTATGAATATAACGACAAAGGAAAGATGAGAGGATTGACAAGACGATGATGGACTGGATTTATGTTCAACAGAGTGTACAAATTATATCAAATCAATTGCAGAAAGTAAAGCAATATATGATTAATGTTGATGATATTTTAGACTTCTTGAAAGTCTATACATATACACACATCATACAGACATCTGGCGTTATCTGATCTCAAAGATATCTGGTAACAGCTTGTATTGTATTAATATCTGTTATAGCACAACAAGGGACTACATGTATGTGCCCTTGGGCAGGTGACCATTTGTCTGAAGTCAGGAGGGCAAATGGTCTTCTGCATCAAGCAGGGGTACCTAAGAAAGTGTAGCTTTTGAATGAAAACGACAGCTTTGACACCATGCAGCATAGCTTGGGTAGGGAAACGATAGTTGCTGGAATGGAATCTGTAAGGTTGGTCATCTAAAACGATAGCTTTGATCATATTTTGATGTTAATGGTAAAACAAAATGGCTGACAGCAAAAGCAGTGGAAGCGGCGGTAAGTATTTTACCCGTTTTTGTCAACAAAATCACCAAATTCTGTTGTGTAAGATGTGCGTTCAGTGATGTTAGATTCGATTACACTTCTGTAAAGTTTCTGCGCCCATTTTACAAAACTTGCAGAGAAATCATCGTTCCCGTTTTCGAACTGACCAGGCTATCAGGACGTCCTATTTTAATACATGTACATGGATTAGAATGTATATGATAGCGTAAAGACGTAGTCATTAGTGTTGGCAATGTCTTTTTTCCAGAGTTAAGACATTACCAAGATTTCAAAGTTAGCTTCAGATAAGATGAAGAGTTATCTTCTCTACCTTTCATGTATGCATGAGCACTTTTTATACACTATCACATACACAATACGTGTATTAGATTAGGACGTCTGATAGCCTTGTCAGTTCGAAAACGGGAACGGATATTTCTCTTCAAGTTTTGTAAAATGGGGGCAGAAACTGTACAGAAATGTAATCGAATCTGAACGTCACTGGAACGCAGCATCTTACACAACACAACTTGAAGATTTTTTGTCGAAAACGGGTAAATATTTACTGCCGGCCGCTTCAACTGCTTTTGCTGTCAGCCATCTTGTTTATGCCATAAACATAAAAATATGTTCCAAGCTATCGTTTTAGATGACCAAACCCACGGATTCCATTCCAGCAACTATCGTTTCCCTACCCAAGCTATGCTGCACGGTGTCAAAGCTATTGTTTTCATTCAAAAGCTACACTTTCTTAGGTACCCCTGATCAAGGGTACATACCAGTATTCAATTGTCTGTGCTATTATGTTTTTATTATATGCCTCTCTTATATAATGCTTCGCTCAAAATTTTAAGTTCAATTGCAAATGACAATCATATTCTATATAACTGTATTTCAATGTTTTATAAAAATCCATCAAACAGAACGATTTTCATCATCAAATGGCATATTATTATGTCGAAATACTGTTCTATAGTTTATTGATTTTTTATGCATAATTTTCTAAAACCTGATTTCCAATGTAAAACGTGTAATTTGGTCATTTTTAAATCCTGAAATTGTTATGATGAAAATAGTTCTGGGTCACTTTCAGTCAAGTGATGACTATGCGGCCAGCTACAGTATCAACAAGTTACCATTGAATCCTGTGAGATACAAATGTATGGGAAATTTGATAAACAAAGTCATCGTTGATGACACAGTCCCCACTTGTTAATGGGTACTTTGATTACAGGTCCTCAGAGAGGATAGAGTCCTCTTCATTAGGTCTGTGATAAAAATACTTTGAATAAATTCGCTTGATACATGTCTGAGTTGTAGTTCAAGACATGAAAAAATCGTAATAAAATGGCACACCCGGCGGCCATATTGGATCGTATCACAAAACAAATCAATGTGCATATGTATGACGTAGGTCAATGTCTTGTACCAACTTTGATTAAAATCGGTTGAGATATGCCTGAGTTATGGCTTTGTACATGAAAAAATCATAACAAAATGGCCGCACAGCAGCCATATTGGATCGTATCACAAAACAAATTAAGGTGCATATGTATGACATTGGTCAATCTCCTTGTAACAACTTTGAATAAATTCGCTTGATACCGTATGAGTTATGGTTCTGGACATGAAAAAACGTGATAAAATGGCCACACGGTGGCCATATTGGATCGTATCACAAAACAAATTGATGTGCATAGCTATGACATTGGTCAATGTCCTTGTACCAACTTTGAATAAAATCTGTTGAAACATGCCTGAGTAATGACTCTGTACATGAAAAATCGTAATAAAATGGCCGCCTGGTGGCCATATTGGATTGTATCACAAAACAAATTGACGTGCATATGTATGACATAGGTCAATGTCCTTGTACCAATTTTGAATAAAATCGGTTGAGATATGTCTGAGTTATGGCTCTGTACATGAAAAAATCGTAACAAATGGCCGCACAGCGGCCATATTGGATCGTATCAGCAAAAAAATTGACATGCATATCTATGACATTGGTCAATGTCCTTGTACCAACTTTGAATAAAATCAGTTGAAACATGCCTGAATTATGGCTCTGTACATGAAAAAATCGTAATAAAATGGCCGCCTGGCAGCCATATTGGATCGTATCACAAAACAAATCGACGTGCATCTGTATGACATATGAAGTAATCCTTGTACCAAGTTTGAATGAAATCGCTCCAGGCATCTCTGAGATATCTGCGTGAACGGACGGACGCACGCACGCACGCACTGACGCACGCACGCACACACGGACATGACCAAACCTATAAGTCCCCCCGGACGGTGTCCGTGGGGACTAACAATGATCTTATAGGCATCCTGAAGATGTTATTTCCCAATACTCAGTTACTCATAACTTGAACCAAGTGACCTGATTGGGTATTGCCCCTTTAAGTCAGGCCTCGAAGTTTATTTTTTTGCTTACCTACCCACTGGGCAGGTACTATGGAAATTTACCAGCCCAACAAATTTTTTACCTGCCCAAGCCAATTTCACAAGTCTTTTTTTAAGTTCAGGTCGTCTTTTACGTGTGCTACAATGTCAAAGTCTGTCTTCTGTATAGTGTCGTACATATAAAGACAGCTGATGACTTGTTCGCCAGTGCCAGGAAACTCCTACAGTATTTGGAATACATGACTGCCTGCTCATCTTTCTAATCTCGCTTCCGATTTCACTCATACTCTTTCCAATACGAAGTCGATTGTGCACTATCATCACTCTTCACGGACTTTTCACTTTCTCTTGACGTGCTCGCTACAGGCGTCGATTAACCACATGGCTCCACGTTTGTTGTATCACTGTCGTTGTCTCTGTCGGCCATTGCTGTACTGTCTCCTTTGTCATCGCCTTTTCTTTTCTCACTTTGATTTTCTAGTGCAGTAAAAAATCTCTCCGAACTTTTTGTAAAGCCAAAGTTCAAAAGACTCATGTTTATTCTATGAGATGAAGCGAGGCATGTATGGAGAAATGAATAAGTCACATGTGCAGCAGTGACGATGTATGCAAATTTATGGTAGCTATATTTACACTGTGTACGTGGGAGAGGTCAGGTCGCAATACCAAATATGTACTGCCCTCAATGCGGATGTCGCTTGATGACAACGTGATCGCGTCAAACATCATTTTACTTTGAAACGGTCCATGCTTTGAACTTAAGGCAAGGGCATTCTTATTCTTTTATTTCCTGAATGTGGACATTTCTGTCAGCGAAAACATGAATTTCATGAAAAAAGCAGTATTAGTCTAAAAAATTCACCGGCCCAGCGAGCCAATGACAATGAAATACAGCTGCCCAGCGCAATTTTTACCGGCCCTGGGCCGCTGTAAACTTCAAGGCCTGTAAGTGCATTTCAAAATCTAATTTTACATATGACAGAAATTCATATTTATCTCCATATTTCATTTAACAAATAGACAGCCAGTCTTGGTGAGTACAACTTGACATCTACAACGTGTAAGCTTGGTTTGAAATACCATGAAAATAAAGTAACAGGATACAACAGGGTATACAGCATATAACACTATACAGTGTTTTTGTTAAGGCTAGTACCACGGTAAATGTTACCGAGGTTCCCAAGTCATTTTACCGGGGTTCCCCTTGGTATATGAATGCAATCAGATCAGGGGATAGCAGCAATGTTACCGGGGTTCCTGCATCATTTATCAATTTTCCCTAACCTTAGCAAAAACACTGCTAATTCATGGTATAGTAGATATATATATCACTATACCACGGTATAGTATTTACGTACATCATATATTTTATGAACTACTGGTATATACATGAGCTATCATTTTGTGACACATAACTTTGACCTACCTAGGGAGCCTTTCCTTGATATCAAAGTATGGTCTATATCATCATCTGTTTCCATGGTGAATTCTCTGACATCATCAGCCAATGGGTTGAAGTAACCATGTCCAATGTCAAGAGATCTACTTCGTATGCTATACAACAAAACATAAAATGAAAGTACACGTAAATATCATAAAAATATGTCTACCGTAATCATTCCAACATTTTGAACAATAAAAATATTTACAATTTCTAAAGAGACAAGCTGATAAAATGGATATTTAAGTATATACCACTAACTGGTCAAATTATGGAATAAATTTTGGATGATGATAAGCTGAAAAGAACACCTGCACTTTGCATCACACTCTAGATATACATCACAGCAGCACCTATGTATTGTGAATTTAGATAAATGAAGACTCTAGGAAGGGTTGGACATTTCTCAGAGTCACTGCTTAACTCAGCAGCTTCAAATCTTATGCAAACATTGATGATGTGCCTAGATATTCTGACAATATCAGCTAGAAAAGACAGACACCAAGTAAAACCTCACTGGCTACACCAACCGAGTCAGGGTACACTTTGTTCAAAGTCAGAGCAGATGTGGGCCATGGTGTGTACAGCACAGCATGGCAGATGTGGGCCATGGTGTGTACAGCACAGCATAGATAGAAGGGTACCCAATACTGACTTCAATACTGATGATGTCTGGATGTGCAATAAGTATTTCATGACTACTGTGATAATCATTATTGTAATAACTATATTATCCCATTTTCCAATGTCATTGCAGTGTCTGTTGTCAATTCTTCAAGTCATAGTTACTAAGATTACACAAAACAATGAAAGTAATCAGAGACCATACTGCACAATGAATGTAATCACACCAATTAGTAATATTCATGTTTATCAGTTCAATGGTGATGAGCAATCAAGTCTTCTCAGTATGTGTTCTAACTTTGAAAATGCTGCCCTCAGTGGTAGATTTTGGACAGCTTTACTGCTATCATAATTTCATTGATTACCGTACAAATGAAAAGATATTAATCAAATTGGATAAAAAGATTCAAAACATTACGTAAAAAGAGCTGTCCTTTAAGGAGGTACACTACTGCAACCTTCAATAAACATGAAATTTAAATTTATTCCTAACCACGATAAAAAGTGAATTATGTTTCTAAATATAGCATTAAATACAAGCCATCTGGGATGTCAATTATATTAGGTTTAGTTTCAAAAAATCCAACCTTGATTTTAAAATGTTGCATTTATGAAATTAACAAAAATGTTGCACAACTCCAAATACTGTTATAAAACAGATACACTATGACTATGAGGAGATTTTTTTGGTGAGACAAATTTAATATTGATTATCTTTTGTCGATGAATTTTTTAAATGCATGTATACATGACATTAAAAGTGAGGACATTACGGATTAAAGTTACTGCATTGTTACAAGGTAATTTTGACCTCACAACTGCTGTTGGTGACAACTATCAGGTCTAATTTAAATATGCAGCATCAGCTGACAGGCTGTGATATCTGTCCAGGTTATAAATCAACAAACAATAACATAAATCCATAAATTTACATTCAAGAGTTAGATGTACCTGCAACTGTAGGAGTGATCAAAAATTTAGCAGCACAATATTCAACATATTGGTACTCAGATAGTAAAACAGGAAAACTGACTCTGATTACATTTCATGAAGTACATTTATCATATAAAAACATCCACCATTTCCCTGACTGAACATCCTGTCATGGGAAACATGACATGACATTATCCAACTTCCTCACAAAATGCCAGTCTGATATTTGAAATGAAGGTCAACTTCAAGGGCAACAAAACTAAGACACTGGTTCTCAACTTCTGGTAACATCTACACAGCCTATCAAACAAACTGTCATGCTGACAGATTAAATTTATGTATGTTTTTCACATATGTCAATTTTTATTGCATTGTTACATATTTTTACTTGATATTACTAAAATATTTTCACATGATGTTACTAAAATAACATTGATTCTTGTTTCTGTATTGTTACTGTGTTATTACTGATTGGGCTATAATGAGGTAAACGCCACAAGCAATGTTGTGGTCAATGAATCTGATAGTGTCAGTGGATTTCAATTCTGTCAATTCTATGACACTAGCAATCATAGAACACAATGATGTCAGACAAGATGACCTCTAGCACAGCTGTGTACAGCATAGTAAACACCACTCTGTTAATCTGACTAAACATATTGTGACAAAGAAATGAAAAACTGTCAGGTCACTGTGTATATAGATGACCTTGTAATCTTTTCCATGTAAAGAGCATGTCAAATTGCATGTCAAATTGCATTACACAGTCTATTAATCAATTTACAAATACTGATTGTGAATACCTGTCTATGCATTCATGACATTCTTCCCTCCCTGTACAAGGTAAAATGTTTTGTTGTATATTACCATCTGATACTGAAGCTAACTATACTGTATTGAACTGTCATGTGAAGTCAATGTTCAATGTCACCTGCTCTTTCCTTCACAAAACCAACTGTTTTCACCATTGTACAAGTATTCCACTTGGACACAGGGAAGTGAAAATACAAAAATCACATGCTTTATTAGTAGAATTGACAGAAATGTTACTTTACTCTCTGATAGACAGATTTGAAAGACTCCACAAACCAACCCACACATTTGAATGTGCAAGTATAATGTCAAAAATTAAACTGATTATACCATAACAGAGAATTTGCATGCATTAAAATACATGTAATCAACACACATGTACCCTGGATTTATTTATACCTCAACACCAACCATGACCCACCAGCAGTAATTGATTTTGACATTTGAATTTGATACATTATTGCATATAAATGCAATAGTCAGCAGTGCAGTCTTAATTGCTGGCATACCTTTGCACCTACTGAATTATTTTCCATGTAAAAATTACTCCATGCATGGTAAAATTCAGGTATTACATGGAACACACACAGAAGACACAAAGTCTAGCCATTATGTCATTGTTGTAAAATTCCTAATTGTATCATGTAACTGTACATTGTACATGTATATGCATGTATTTGAAATGCAGTTAGGTTTGATTGCCATTAAAACCAGATCTGTTTTTATTACTACTGTTATCCGTTTCTCCATTTCTATATCTTATCTGCATTAAATCCTTCCATCAAAATTACATTATATCAAAAGTTTATAAATATTTGGTCATCCGTGGACCATGATATCATGAAATCTGTACTGTAAGATTTAATTACCTGCAATCATATTGTATAAAATCAAGGCAAAACATCATTTTTAAAGGTACCAAAGTCACACTTTTTTGAGCTTTTTTCATGAGTTTTGTTTTGATATGAAAAGTGATTTGACATGGTTTGACTTCTTGAAACAAACACAAATACTGGTCAGCTGTACACACTCTCAATTCTTCTTGCAGCCAAACAAGATTAAACATTATGGGTTACAATTTAGTCTGTACCGAAAATTCAAGTTCTCTGCACAATGTTACCATTTTCTATCATTTCATTTTGAGGTCACAAATGAAAGCATTTGTTTGCATTAAAGAATAGGATCATTTCTGACATCGCTGCAGTTACTGTGTGCACCATCATTATTTTGTATGCTGAGTAACTGTACGCAAGTATTCCATGCTTAGACATTGAACAAATCTATACAGAACTACTCCTGTGTAAAAAACCTTATAATAAATATGGCCATTAATCATTAAGAAGGCACACTGTAGCATGATTGATTGAGAGAATACAATTTGCATAACTTGACGGCTTCACGCTGGCCATTTTTTCATATTCAGTAAACAACAAACACACAATTACTTGTACTGTCACACAGCCATGCTATATACAGTACATGTACCTAATGCTACACAGGACTAAAGTTTATTTTCAAAGACAAGAAGCAGAAGGACAACAAAACAATAAACAATAAATTTATTTCAACAACTGTTGAATCAATGACATGATCATACAGGTTGTCAAGTACCAACACACTGTGTCAATTTAATAGAACAATGAAAGAAAGGAGACAATAGCTTTTCCAAGCTGTTGACACCAAACGACACAATGCTGCTCACGTATTAAGACTAAAAAAATGTAATTGTGTCTTGATTGAAACTTGCATTTCTGCAAAAGGTTACTGCTCAAGGGATAGAATCCAGAATTTCTGTTCAATAATTGAGCAGCTAATACAGCCAGAAATGTACATCACTAATTTGTAGAAACCTAACTTGATCACCCTGTCCCATAATCTGAAGAAATGCTGCTTAAATAGTAATGTTGTTTCCATATGATTTCATCAACTTTCCTAGTCAAAGACAGTTAACAAGTTTTCTTAGAATATTAAGTAGACTTAGCAACCACATATAGCATTACCACAAACCATGCAATGAGCATTGTCAATATTGAGTATACAATTACCAAAACCTGTGAAAATATACAGTACATACCTCTCTTTGTGTTTGCCAGACCAACACGTTAGTGGTGTCCGGGCACAAAAACACAACATGTAAATTGGACTATGTACAGTGCATAATATTGAAGGTTATAAATAATGATAACAAAATATGACCTTTAACCTATGACCTTACACAGATCACATGATGCTTACATCTGTCACACAGACATACCTTACAAAAGTCCTTCACTCAGTAATTTCAGGGACTTTACTGAAAGCTGTTGTCATTAATTCCTAAAGCCATGGTTTTGATATGAAAGTTCATTTGATTTTAATCCCTTGTTCATGTTTATTTGTAAAAAATTTGTTCTGTTAATCAATTTGTTCAGAGATAAAGCTGAAAAAAAATCTGTCCTTTTAATAAACAACAACTGGATTAAAAAGTTTTCTAGACTTCTCTTTGAATTAATCTCATCACATAATGTCACATCACACCACATTGAAGTTATTAAAATTATAGATGTCAGTGATCTAACAACTTTCGTTTAATTGAAGATTTTATTCATTGAAGACTAAACAGAATCCAACAAAGACTGTTTGAATTCTTATTAACATTTAATATGGTAGATACCGGTATAACATGGTATTCTGACTGTAGTGCATCTGTTTGTAATGTGCTGTAATGTTCTGTAATGCTGGCCATTTGTTCTGATAACAAGCTTTAGTTGATAAATTCAAGCCTAGTTTCACTGATGTGTTTCATGATAATGTGTTTCATTTAAGGTATTAGGTGTGCCATAGGGACAGATGCCTGGGCTTCTCAAACTTTTACAATTACCTTTTTGGTCTAACACTTGAAGGAGGGCTTATTTTCAAGCTAATGGAGTAAATAAAGTTTTTGTCAGCTGATTTTTGTGAAAATCAAGACTTTAACTTCTCCCTACATAGTTAACACACGGATACCGGTCATTTTCAATTTCAAATGTCAGTAAATCTTAGGTAATATTTCTCTAATACCAAAATTTGCTCAGTGACCCTTGATTTTTAATTTTTGTTTTGAAAGAGAATAGTCCAAAATTTCCTGGAGACCAGTTTGAGCTATTAAAGTTAAAGTCTTTCACTTTCCAGGCATGTACCAGTATTTGAAATTAAACATTGTTTTACTTCAGAAAAGATTAAACTAGTAGCATTGGTAATCATGATATTGAAAATTTGAACCACATTATGCAGTGACTTGTAATGGCAATTATCAATGGAATGTCAAAAATGATCAACAGCGTGTGAAATAACAAACCAGTTACACATACCAATCTAGTATTTGCGTGTTTTTACAAATATTTTGTAGACTAAGTTGTTGATGAATATTGGTACCTAGGGGTCATTGAAATTGCCTAAGTTGAAAAAACATTGACAAACCTCCGAGAGGCAATATGTAGAAATGCAAAGAGATTGTTTAAATATCATTGATGAAAACTTTGTACCGGATTGTCAAAAACTCTTTGATGTGTGACAATCAACTCAGTTATCAAACCCAACAGAAATAAATCATTAATTCCCAATTAAAATGGATATACTTCACTTTAATGAGACACACTTGAGTGAATCTATCAACCTCTTACATAATACCTGATACTTATCTCAATGTATTTGTATACAATTTACACAGTAGTATTGTGAACCTGTTGGAGACTACCAGTTAATAACAAACGTTTCCCTGCCTTATGTCTAATGTTGGAAGCAGTGCAGTGTCTACACAATTAACATATTTGACGTCATATTAATTAGCTCTGCCCAACCAAGTCATAGGCCAATCATGAGAGGGTCATTTTCAGTGATTGACTTTGAAAGGGACGCTAGTGACGTCATGGTCTCAGTGGTGACCATTGACATTCAAATGAGCAGTTTTTACAACTCCAGCTCGAAATACTGCTCACGAGACTAGACGGGAGTGGGGACGGAGGTACGGAGGCAAGCGGACGGTAAAGCAATCTAGGATATCACTGTACAGACATGAATACAGAAAACACAGTCAGGTACTACAGTAAAGACTTAGGGTGTATTAACCCCTTATGTTCATTTACATTCTATGAAGGAAACTCACTGCTGATAGGGATATTCTAAACCAAACTTGATCAACTGAAGATGAAATAAGATACAAATATGATGCTTTTATTTATCATTTATAAACATTTTGTTAGTACTTATTTTTCCACTGAACACACCTAACTTAGTACCCTCAGTGACAACTTCCATTAACATATCTGCAGTAACTCAAACAACTGCCATTTTGAAGTTTACACAGAACCACATCACATCTATCTTAGACCTGCCTTCACCTTTGTAAACTTGCTGTATGTCAGATGTCAGAACATGTAATTTCTCATCAATCAAACAAGGCGACATGACATGGTACACGATAGACATATGTACGTAAATTATTAAGAATATATAATCTAGACTGGAACATGATCACAAGAGGTAACTGTGAGTATGACTCACTCATTCCAAAATTACAGCAGCGCATGTGATACAGTGTTAAATTTCCTCAATTGTTTATATTAGACTGTATTATTATCAGGATCAAAGACAAAATCTATTCAAAGCAATAACTGTACCAGCCATAAATAACTGTGTGATCAAGGTAGCAACTGGATGTACATGATAGCCACAATACAGTACTGTAGTCACAGATACAGATGTCTTTATCAAACTATTTCAAACGAAAAATAATCCATGAAAATAAACAACGGGGAGGGGAGAAATGTATCTGATTTTGTCACAACAAAACCAGGAGACTTCATGATAAAACTAGAATCTAACTTGCCTGCCTTTATCCTATGGTTGATCTCTTTTCAATACCTTCCATGCAAAAACCCTTTACATTTTGATTTTGGTGCAGTGTTAACAGACGAAGACAATACATGTGAATTCTTTGTGAGTTTTTATTCACTTACAGGTTCTGTAATACATTTGCAGACTATGTTTTCAGAGTCATCTTAGAAATGATTTGTTATGACTCCATGTCGATGACATTCATTTATTTTCTATGAATCACTGAAATACAATGTTGTTTACAGAACGATGGCTGCAATTGATACCTGTTAACTGTTATACTGTTATAACTGTCACTCCATATTACAATGACATAGGCAAAGCCAGATGTCAATGTTTAGACATGGTAGACAATGATAAATGAAAATTCTGATAGCAATAATCCAGTTTCTCAAATCCTGTCATTTCAATCCATTCAAATTTGGCACTCACATACCCATAGCACACAGTAACACTCACATCTCTACCACTGGGCAAATCAGAGACTGGTACTAGGGTTTGAACTAAGCATGGTTCATTCACCTGGACTAACCTTACTGGATTGCTACAGTATGGCTTGCATGAACGGTGAACCACACTCCTACAACTTTACTAGATACTAGGTACTACCGGTACACAATGTAAATCTGAACGCATGTACATATCAATATTGTTAATACTTGCATATTATTTCATATCTACAATGTATACAATATATCATGAATTTGGTAGTTTTGCTGATCAGAAGTCTTGTTGCTCCATCCCTGCAAGATATTTGACCATGACAGGTTTTCTTCTTGGTGTAAAACACAGCATATCTACTGTGAAAATTGCAGTTTTCAATGCTGGCGTTTCTCCAGACCAAACCTAAATTTAGCTGGGTGTGAAGTTGTGACAGTTACATGTACTAATTTGGGAATCTGTTATCTGAAGAAAACCACAAAAAAAAACATGTTGTTCTAAATAAAGATGGGTCATGGCCAAACATTTGGGCTTTGTCCAAGTGTCTTGACCAATAATTCAAACTGTACGGAGCTACGATACATATAACTACTGTCAATGTCCGTTCAGTGACCCAAAAGGATGTGATGGCCTTGAAGATGAAAATATTAACCAACACTACATGATTGTCTTCATAAGTTTTTCTGTTGGCTTAGCAATCTGAGAACCATAATGATTGGTATAGTAAGGGCATCACTGATTGGTTGCCGTTTTCAAAGGTCAACTATTATCTTGTGACCGCCTTGTTGATTTGATGTCTGTTCTCTTTACCAAAGGTTTCTTGTAAAAGACTTCATGATTGGTGATTTCCATGTTGAGCTGTGTTTATTAATATTATTCCAAACACAGCTACATTCTTCATAATCTTCTGGATGTAGTTTTATTTTATATCCTGACATTGGGAATGACATAAACTTAGCCAAGTTTGACAGAGATTGTAAATAAATAATTTGAAAAATTTTCCAATGTTTACTGTACAGTGTATGGAATGTGTCCAAATCAAACCAGGGTCTTCACTGACACTACCATGACTTCAACGTATATAAGAATTATTGGACCCTTGATGTGACATTTTATTTGATTACTGTAATTTACTTCAATGACATTACATCAAACACAAAAACTTATCAAAATTGGTAATTGAAGAAATATTTTTATGATTGTCTTCATGAGAAAGGGTAACTGACTTTACAGCCAAATATAAAAATGTTGGTGATTTTTGAAAGTTACAAACATACATGTAGCGCTAAAGATCAAAGTCAAGCGAGAAAAGCAATTAAAAGAAAACTGTAAGGAGGCTGTTTTATTGCTTGAAGAAAGGTGAAGACTTTATGCTTTCTTTCTTGGATACAACAAAATATAACAGATATTATTGTAACATTTGGTTTGGTTATTATCTGACATAAAATGACAATTTGATATATTGGTTCAAAAATGATATAATATTCATCTCTGGTTCACTTTTTTGTACAAACAGAATTTTGCAAAAAATAGGAAGTTGGGTGTAACCTTTAACCCAGATATGAAGATGGTGTGGTATGGATTGCGTTGACATTTATACCACTACTTATGATGAAATATGCATTGGAATTGATTTTATACATGCATATAAATGAACAGGCAGATTTAAAATTTCACAAACATGGAAATGATACCATTCAGTAAAGTGGTGTAAAATTTGTCGATTTTTCATAAAGAGACAGTGGCATTCACAGGTACCACAGACCATAGCATTGGTACTTGTTCATTATTTATATTCTTTGTACCAATATAATTGTTAGTGAAACACAGGCTGTACACTCTCACTATAACATTGAGTTGATATTCAAGTTATGAGAACTAATTATCAACTTCCTATTATACGTCTTTCATTTGATCCAGGGCAGATACGCATGAACTACACACAAAAATACATGGTATGCTTGTTCATTGTTGATTCTTTCAGTAATTAATTATAATATTGAGAAATTTTATAAGTGGGGTTGACCTGAGTGAGATCCAAGCACAGGACAGTGGAATATACTTCAAAAACAGTTATCACATAATTTATATATGAATTGTGAGAGCAGAGAGAAAGCACTGGAAGAATTGAGAAGTGCTTGGGATTCCTATATAAGCTGACCTTTACACAGCAATATCAACGTGTCCATTTACCCTAGTTTTTACAACTGTATCTGCATTATAAATATTTGCATATAGCAATTCATCAAAGCTAGATGTATGCCTGCTGACAAACATCAAAATGTCAAAGATACATTTGTTTTGTCTGCAACAAGCATGAACAAAGACAAAGAAAACATGCAAATGTGTCTTGTCTGCAACAAGCATGAACAAAGACAAAGAAAACATATGCAAATGTGTTTGTGTTCATGTTATGGTTCCAATAACAAGTACATTGTAATTTCTCTTAGAAAGCTACAAACCACATATCAAAGTCACTCGATGAGACTATAGACCCTGGCGAGACAGAAAATGATGTGGAAGGAAAATGTAAAAACATTTCTGAATTCTATAGTCAGCGGATCAGGGAAGCCATATTATACATCTTTGGCAAGTAGACCAGACTGGCCTAAACTTTGTATATCCAAATTTCATAATGATTTGAACATATCAAACTTTGTATATCAAAATTTCATAATCATTTGAACAAATCTGAATGGAGTCACCAAATTTGCCAACTTCATCATCATGTTGGGTAGGAGAGGTTTCAGGCAAGAATTTTTTTTGAAATTTGAGCAAAATATATACAAAAACATTCTAAAAATTATACATGCAAGTTTTATGCTAGTATGAATATTTGTGAATAAGGTATCCCTTTGGATCTACGTATTAAATATGAAATCAGTGGTATCAGAGAAACTGATATTTTGACCAAAGCAAATTGAACAGGGCAGGACTTCCCAAGGAACTTGTAAACCAAACAGGAAGGTTTCCTGTGAACAGTGGTTTAAGAGAAGTCTAATGCTGACACACCCCATTAGACAGTCTGTCTGTCTGAGAAGCTGCATGTTGCTGATAGCTGAGATGAAATCATTTAAATTTTACACTACTAATGAATGTCAAAGAATTACTTCAGTGCACATAGTTCTCAACTACCAACATGTATTATTTAATCATGTACTAGCCTGTCCCAAATAACCATATTTATTGGTCTAAAGCATTCTCATTATACTTACAATTGTAAGTTACAATTATGTGACTGTTGGTTACTAGACTGACATGTATATTGAGGATGATTTCAGCTGAGGCACATGACATCCAGCTGAGACAAGTCACATGTATTTCTTCCTGTTTATACAACTTTGGTTCAGGCTATACAAGAACTGGATCCATGGTACAAGTACACACTAGATGACATCAGCAGTCTAGCAGTCATACTCTGACCTACAAATCATCTGAATGAACAACATTTGGAATGAACTCTCTCAGGTTGCACACTGTACCAGGCAATAGCAAATGAACATATGGATTCTTGATAAAAAATACATACTTTAGTGAGAATATGGTTTTCAAAGACAAATACTGCTACTAAAGATTACCGCAAGTATTACACAAATAACCCTCAAGCAATATTAATTACATAAGTTTATCACACAAGTTACATATCAAAGTAGCTGTATCAAAAGAGATGATCTGTCCAGCAACTGATTTAGCAAACTAGAATATGATGTCAAGGGCCCATCGGGTAATTGCTGTATTATATTGAACAGTTACAGTTACTCTTAAAAGTTGATCATTGCATATACACCTAACAATAAAATTTTCACAGAATGGTTCATGATATAGAATTGATTTTCTGATATATCATCAAATTTTGCTCAACACAGTTATGTGTAATTATCAAGTCATCTCTTACTACAATGTAACTTCTGACATTCAATATCAAATAGTTTAACATTTAAACATGTGTTTCAAACTGGGAAACTACTTTGGGGTTTACAGAGCTGAAACATATAGACTGCTGGTTAAACTGTTGGCAACACGCTGTCTCCATATGAAAGGTATTCATGAAAGGTATTCATACTTGCAAAATACTAGATTCATACTTGCAGTTGTATTGATGAGATTAAAAATCCTCAAGAACATTGTATTACTGAAAAATATCAAATGTGCGGACTTTAAAGCTGTGCTGGAATTTTTGGCCATTCTTGTCAAGAATGGAATTATATTCATGAAGTATTAATCTGCTCATAATTCATTATTTACAATGAAAAAAATTGATATATTACCGTACGGTATCAATGAGAAATAATAATGATGATGCAAGCACTTATATAGTGTCATATATGTGTACACAAAAAAATTCTCACATAGACACTAAACAAGAAACAAATAAATGACAGCAATTGGAAAGCATGTACATGTAATCATGAAACATTTCATGTTGCCATCGACATTACATGGATAGAGAAATTACAGTGGGTCAAACAGAAGTACACAAAATTTTATCAGATATGGCTGATACGTGTACAGTATAAATCATCAACCATAGGTTTCCATCATATAATGTGACGGCATCATTGCATATGTTTCACTTCTATTGAATACACCTGACGTTAAATTAACCCATTTTTATGACTAAAACTGATTTAAAAATCAAATTCTTCACTGTGCACAAAAATGTACTTTACTAATGATTTTCCTACTTCCTCAAAACTCCTATTGTAACTTTTTTCTGGGTCACCCAACAAATGTTAATTTGAAGATTTCCTCTCACAGAAATTTCATGGTAAGTGGTCTAAACAAAATCTGCAGAACATAGAAAACATTTTGATGTAACTTTTGGGTGATAATTAATTTACCATAGGAAAACATAGCAAACTATTCAGTGTTTGGAGAGCCAGGAGAGAGCCACTATTACTGTGTTTTGTTAAAGTGAGTTCACCCAGCTACTCTAATTGACCCTCCAGGTTTTGTTAGCAGAAGTGGTACATCAATGCTGGAAGCTTTTTCAGTTTTTATCCACAGAACTGAATTTGCTCACAGGAATGATGATAAAATGAGAAACAGGCACTAAATGTTTGAAGCCCCCTTTAAGCGCATTGCACGCAAACGATACCCAGTTGATTGCATGAATGTAACAACTACTGACTATAGCATAACTGTGATTGACGTGTCAGTAGCTTTGAACAAACAGCGCAGAGCGTATTTCTTGTACCAAACGTGCTGTTGTCATACCGGAAGTCACCCTGTAGCAGCAAAGACATTGTACATGCACATCGTACATGCATCAGCATCTTTTCATTTTTACAAACAAAGGATAATTTCCCAGCAAAAGTGTTACTTGTTCACTAGTCTTTTCATTTGCATCTCATTAAGTTAAAGTCTAGCTTGATTGATGCACTGTAGACCCCATTGTCTTACTGTCAGTTGAGCACAATGTGAGTATCCAATGTAGACTCCATTGTCTTACTGTCAGTTGAGCACAATGTGAGTATCCAATGTAGACCCCATTGTCTTACTGTCAGTTGAGCACAATGTGAGTATCCAATGTAGACCCCATTGTCTTACTGTCAGTTGAGCACAATGTGAGTATCCAGTGCAAGATAAAAGCAATCCCAAATTTTTACATGAATCAAGTGTCATGTTCAATTCATTCATTTCAACGTTGTAGCACATCATCAAAATGTCATTGGAGGTAAATTGTTTTGTGTAGCCTCTCTGAAAGCTCATTTGCATATTTGTCACATTATTTCACCAAAAATTCAACATTTACATGGCAACCACTTCTCTTGCATATCACCCAACTGATAGATTTCACCACAAATGTCTTTCTTGCGTTAAGGAGACACATTTATAGTGTAGCTTTTTGCATAAGCCTGCATAATAAATAATGGCTTGTGTAAAGTTGTGATACTGTAAGGCTTCCCTTTAACATTGGGTTTCTTGAGTACAATATCAGGGTATGTGCATTTCATTACTCAGAGGTCATGTGATTCATGGGAGGGATCTCCCTATTACCATTGAGGTAAAAAGAGACTTCTTATGTCATGTGTGCATACACGTAATAATTGGGGGTGGGGGCGCTACAAGAAGTCTTGGCCTTCTAGTCTACGTCTAGCCGTGAGTAAAGAGGCTGGATGAAGACTGTACGCCCACGTCACTCACGTGGAATGGTGACAGAAAACGAGAACTTGGGTAAATAACAAATATGACAATCAAAACACGGAAGCGTGTGTGAATGGCCATACAGAGCTCGTACATATTACAGTGTCAGTACGGAACGTACCCCTCATTCAAACGGTTGCACTCAGTTTTTAAGTACTCACTTTTGAGGGTCGGTAAGGCCACTCAATACTCCTTTCTTTGGTTTATGCTTGGTAGCCATTGTACGCCTTGTAGATGTTCTTTGACTGAAGCTGACAGTTGCACCGATATGGGTCTGAAGACTATGGGCATGGGTTTATTCCGACGACAGTCACAGAAATCACAACACCGCCATTGATTCGTGTAAATTTCTCCTCTGTTGAGTTCGGACGGCCTGAGCTTGCTGAGTTATGCAACTTGAAATTCGTAGTCTAAAGTTTGTTTTCTGAGCCAAAGTATACCACAATGCGTCCTCCCGGGGAAGAACACAAGATGCCAAATTTCAGGAACATTGATGCAGCCCTCCGGACCAAATCTCCGCCATATTGATTTGTTATGAGTGTGACGTCATTGGTTGTGTACTCGCGAGATATGGCGTGGCTTTCTGAGATCAAGGTTCTCCTCGGTTTCTAGATTGTGTGGGTTTCTTCCCCATCTTCCATGGTAATATGTAAAGATACAGCTTTCTTTCAAGTCAAGATTCTTTTAATTTATGTGAAATTGAACGAATAGCGTCACATAGAGCACAGATTGTGGAAAAGATTTGTTCTCAAAATCCGAAACAAGTATGACACTAAAGCTAGCTTTGTATTATCAATACCTCTTGGCTGGTCCCCGCCTCAGTGACAAGTGCTGCGTCTAGCTAGTCACGTGAGACGCAGTGATCAGCGAACAATACCTCTTCACTGAAAATGGAATCACCTCCAATCACCTCAGGACTTCATAGCGCCACCAGCTGCGGTGCCGCGCAATAGCTCGGGCTGGCAGTACGGTAATTTTTCTGACATTCTAGCATAGCAGTGTATGGGAAGGTACTTTAACCACACCACCCTTAAAACGTCGGCGTTATTATGTTAATTTGGACGGCAAATTTAATTCACTTTCTGACCCCTCTCTTGAAAAATAAAAGATCACTCTCAACCCATTGTTAGAAAAACTTTTGATGACTGTGAGTTTAATGCCTAAACATAGGTGGTTTTCTCTCTCCCTCCCCCGACAGATAGATAGACAGACAGACAGACAGATAGATAGATAGATAGATAGATAGATAGATAGATAGATAGATAGATAGATAGATAGATAGATAGATAGATAGAGATAGATAGATAGATAGATAGATAGATATGTGCTACTGCCAGCAGATTTGTTGCTGAAGGATTGTACTAATGATTTGTACTATCATTCCAAATGCATTTGAAATTTCCGGGGAAATCTCAAATCCAAAATCAAGCCATTCAACGTATCACAGATCACTGTCTATCCTATCCAAGACAACTAGCTACTCAGGCATATTTAAGAGATATAACTCTTGTTTGACATAGACATTTCCCATCATTAATGCCTAATCAACACGAAATGAAAATACGAGAATACATTTAGGCCTACCTATCCAAAGGCAAATGTGTCCAAGAGAAAAAACAATTTGACTAAATGACCAGTAGTTATCAAGAAAATAAAACTACAATAAATAAAATAGAGATGTGTGGATTGTGTATTGATATGCACTCGGGCTGTACTAGTCACATAAGCTTACAATTTGGCTTGTAGGTAGATTTTTCTTGATATGACAAACATTATTCACAAGTCAAGCTTACACACATCAATATCTTTGTTCATCAACAGTAGTCTGTAGGGAAGACGTCTACTGCCAATGGTTTGTTCAAGCCCACAGTTACCTCCTTTGGCTGGATAAAGCATGTTGCTGTCAGCCATGGGCCCTCTAAATATTAAACAGATTTGTGGAGGGATCATACTTGAACATCACATGTCCCTCCCTTTCAAGCGTCGTTATTCAAATTTAGAATTTTCAAACGCTTCTGTGACTACACTGTCACTGTGTAAAAAATTACACTACAGTTTAAAATTTTCGTCTGAAATATTTTGACGGTTTATTCGACTATCAATAAGGTACCATTGAAAACTTGTTTTATTTATATCCGAATCATAAACACATAGTCTGAATGCTTGTAGATTATATGTGTACATTCCTGGGGTTGTCTCGTTCTTGTTGTTACAAAGTCTATATTTTAAAACTGTTAGTGGTAGCTGGAGTTGGGCGACTTGAATTATACAGTCATTCTTCCGGAAATTTAAGAAACTACAGTACAAAACAGTCACTCGATATGTAAAACCAGACACTGACATTATTCAAAACTCAAGCTACTCAGATATTTGCATATGCAAAACACATGACCAGTCTCGATCTCACTAAACCATTGTAACCGGGAAAGTGATAGATATGTCATGATAAAACTGATACGCTGATGGAAGTCTGTGGTCATTTCAATGGTTAATGTGAAAGGCGTTAATTTTCACACTCGAGGTCACAATATCCAAAGTCAACTTAGATTTATTTTGCGACTGACAGACAAGTTCACGAGACGTGGTAGAGCTGAGATGTGTACTTTCTTTACCCATCGGATCCTTCTCTACGCTCCAAGCCACACTTGACGAAGATTGGTTTTGTCCCTTGCAATCTCAAGTCCAAGATCGATTCTCCCAGACCAGCTGAAGTACAATGACAACTTCCGAACTTCAGAGATTTGACGTCATTAGGTGAAAAACTTCGTCTGCTTTCAAATTCAACTCAAGAGACTTCAAACATTTAATCAGCTTTTCCCATGTTGCATTGCGGCCCTTCAGCATCCTCCATACTTTTAGCATGGCTATGGCTTGTCTTTCACTGTTACCATGGTGATCAATGTCCACCACATCAATTTCACTGAGAGGGACTCCCAAAACTAGTCCGACTTGATAGAAATTCGTTGAAATTATCTTGGCAACGAATACCAACTTGACTTCGGGTATCATTTCTGAAATTCAACAATGTCCCGACAGATAAAAAATCACAAGGAAAGATCACTGTCAACATTGTTTTCTACCGAAATTGCGACAAATTTGGACAAATTTTAGTGCAGAAATCATGGCCAGAATGTTTCTATAAATCTAAAACTTTAAAGATAGTGCGGCAAGCGGTTTTTTGAAAACCACAAAAATATCCTTTAAAACATAGTTTGATATTCTTTTGTAAGTTATATACCAGGTTATATAAAAATACCAGGTATTCTGCTATTAAAAATGTAAACTTAATCGGACGAGCATTTACGGAATTGGCGATGTGGCTCAGCGCAGATATTTTACCGACTGACCGACAGTTGTGTTGGCAGATCAACAAATAACTCCATGTACATTTGGTACTCCAACAGAAATGGTATATAGCCTTTTAGGAGGTAATGTTTTCTTCTCAGATGCTAGCATTACTTAATTCATCAATCCTATATTGTACATTTGTGGAAGCGTTTGTTAGATTGGGACCGCGTCTTGGGTAACTGTGTGTATAGGTAACGAAGAGTCTTTAGATTATAACATAGACAGTGGAAGCGTCTATGATTTTCACAGGTAAGATTGATCCATGCATGCCTTTCTTTGTTTGAAGATTTCTGTAAGTACTACATGAATTTAAGGTTAATGTACATTTGTGACTAGTGTATGTAATATTCGAATTCTTCCACTGTGTCACTCAATGCTGTTAATACTTACCATTCAACATGCTGTGATTGACATCATTTGTTATTTTGTTTTCGTCTGATTTTTCAAGCTTGGTAGATCCAGATAAAACATCTGCAAGGTGGTTCTGTTTTGATCCCGTCTTTAAACTTTTCACCAATGCTTTGAATGCAGGATCACCCCCGCAGATAATTAATTCTAAAAGCCTTTGATTTCTGTCTCTCTTAGTTGTGTTTCCCGCGTTTTTGATATCTGAAGCCATATCCAAAGTAAGGGCGCCCTCCTGCACAAGAAGTGGAAGGACGTAATCGGTGTTGATTTGTTCAATTAGGTCTGCGTAGTTTTGTTGAATTATTTGGCGTTGCATTTCACCTGTCAAAGTAATTTTTCAATAGTTGAATATTTATGTAATATCATATTTATACACATGGATTAAATATTTAACTTTTGCTTCTTGTGAAACAATTTCTGGACATTGTTTTGTAGTACCATCAACTGGAACTTTCCGAAGAGCTGAGTGTTTTCACCTTAAAGGTATACAGTCACCTGTAATCTAAATATGCCCATATATGGTCAAAGGGGCGTTCCTTGGTATTCAAAATGCCCATGTGAGGGCGCTGGTTTTTAAAAGCGGCCACCCGCTTAAGATCTGTGATTGGTTAAATTTTCTCGTTCCATGGTAACTGTGGCAAAATTGGAACAGGTGACAGTATACCTTTAAAATTGTCACATTATTTTCCGACTTTTCCGAATAAATGTGTGACATACTGTACACATCTAGCACGTTCTGTCTTTTGTCTGCATTTCTTTTGTTGGAGGGGCAATATTGGTAAATCTTGACGATACTGTCAGTTCTGTTCTGCAAAACAAGTATAATTTCTTAAATACATATTCTTATTCGTAAAGTATGGTGAAACGTGAGCATTGATTTTCCCAGCACAGTGCATCGTGCACGTTATAAGTTTACAAATTGATTCTTTTCTGGACTTAAATTTACTTATCAGTGATAACATTGAACATGACACAGACAGGGTGTTGACAACTTGAAACTGAAATTTGTCTTATTTGTTTTCCGCCTAATAGTTAGTAATATGTGTTTCGATCCTTGTTCTACTGTTACTGCTTCACAAACTGTGAATTTCCTTTGCCACTGTTGATAGCGCAAACAAACGATACAGCAGACAATCGTTGTCTCTTCGTTTGATGTAACACTGGGTAAAATGCTATGTTATGATGTGAGTTCATTTATATTTATATTTATATGGTGTATGGACGTATATGAAACACCACATTAGTGGTATACGTGACATATATCTTTGTATATGGAACATATAAATATGTTGATATATGTAATGTAGGCTATTTCTATGCGGAACAATACTTGTAGTTTACGTAATGCAGATCTTTGCACATCAAGAGTACACTGTAATTGTGACGTGCATTTTATATATACATGTACTTACATGTATACTTAACGTATTTGACAAATGTACAGAATCAGTATACATGTGTATATTGTCGTATATCAAGCATCTTGCCTAGTGTCAATTTTAATACATTAACGGTATAAAGAATCAGTTTCCTCTCATTACACATTTTTTATTGAAAAGTACACGTCAACTAAACACGACATCGATAAAATGCTACAGAGACATTACCAGTATAATGGAGGGCGATGTAGTCCAAACTCTTGTGATATGTATACTTTTTATTGCTGTAAAATCTAGTATATTTTTTTCTTAATCTTTATCTATAGTATTGAGAAAAAAATCTTTGAAGTCGTAATGTACAAAACACATGCTGTGTATTTTAAAATTTGCCTTCATAAAGTTATCATTTTATGAATCAACTTTAATATACCAGTACAAGCAGACATACAGCAAATCAGACAAAATTTTCAAATAAGTGACAATCGTTGTTTGCTTACTCTAAGTATGCATTCACCATATTTACTGGTGCTGAGAAAATTATTGTCGCTAAAAACGTCTTGTTTGTCGGTTTGTCTGTCTGTACTGTATGGTATTGATCATTTTGTCATAAAAAACATTGTGTGTGTTTACGATTCTGATCTTGGTCGAACTAGGTCAAACTGCATATATGCCCATCCTGTTGTAGCAAACACTGCGAGTTAGAACTTACCTTTCTCCAGGACTGAGGCATGTTGACACGACATGATTAATACTTCAATTTGAATTGCTCTTTAGTAAGCCATCTACACAACATGGTATATGTGCACCTCAGTGTTTCACCGTAAAAACAATCTAGTCGGGAAATCAGAACGGTTGCCAATACAACTAAGAAGCATGGCACTCGTTGCAAATGTATGATGTGTTCTTTTTAATGACATAGCGTTGCTAAGTAAAAACACTGAGGTTGTTGTAATTTAAGCCTAGGAAACAACACAATTGTCCGGTGTCAAGTCAACCCTCACATTAGCGCCCTCGGAAATCGAATCTCACGTCTTTCGTTACAACAAGAAGAAAAATCAACTTGAAGAAAGTGATATAGATGAATTTCCAGGGCAGCTCGAGACTTTAAATCAAATGTTTCATTTAAATGCAGAAATAATATTTCCTCAAACTTGCAAAACCATGCATACAAGTTATGAATGGGCAGTTAAGAGTCAACATGGCACTTTTTGTCACACAGAAATCTCCGAGTCAAGGAATCCCCCTACCAGTGACACTGACACCCTGGCTTTTGAAAGACAATCCCTGACTAAATAGAGTAGCTCGAATGGCAAGGAAAACAATTACCATTTACATTGAGTTTTTAAGTAAAGAATGACTTCATGGTATGACCTCGTTCAATCGAAGGTAGTTTTTAGTATAGATGTGTGTCGCTGGCTGTGTGGCTAATATGGAGATAGCCTTGGCAACTTTATGTTCTTATTTCTAAGCAATGAGGATTTTGAGTACGTGTTTTGGACACTGCATCAAGACACCTAACGTACTCACTCTGGTGATCATTATTATCGAACTGAGGCGTTTTATTGCAGCTGAACACCAATGTCTCGACCACGAAAAAACCCACGTCATATCACAGGGACCATCGCCAGGACAACTCTTGAAGAAAAAATCCTTCGTAAACTGGAAAAATGTGACTCCGACTTGGCTGAAGTAATTGAATTTAAGGAGATTGTGGAGTGCAAATTTCAGCATTTCGAAGACAGTTTCAAAAGAATGACTCAGCAGATTCAAGATCTGGCCAAAAAGATTGACCACGTGAACAAGCTAGACGAAAAGGTTCGAAATTTGGAAAAACAAGTGATCAAACGAATCAACGACAACATTGCAGAAACCAATGCAAAGATTACTAAACTGGAAGATTCCATTACCAAGCAATTCAGCAACAGAATACAAAAGCTTGATCTGAGGATAGCAACAGTGGACTGGTCGTTAAGAGCAGATGTTGAGAGAATGGAAGAGAGTTTGATTGGTCTTCCAATGTTAAGAAGTTCGTTGGAGAATCAACGCAAATTTACTGAGAACAAACTACAATTAGTCAACAATGAGCTGAAACAACTCAAGGCTGATATCAGAGCTGGATTGAAGAAATTACAAGAGAACAATTCATGTAGTAAGTGATGATTAGTCAAAACTTAGTAAACACGATTGCATCAAGTTATTAGTTATGTTACAGCTACCAAAATTACCTCGTTTCAAAGAGAGTAGAACAAGCTGAACATAGTTTCGAAGGAAAACTAAGACACACGTAAACTGTGAGAAACAAAAAACTTCCCTATACAATCTATACTTACAATAAATTGCGAGGAGTTTATGTCTTGCCTCATCAACTGCGATATGTGTAAACTAAATCATGATTTCAAATAATATTTTGTGATCACATTCCATTAAAATACGGACGAAAATGAATGGCACTCATGCTTAACTTGAAAAGGAATGATTTTGTTGGAAGTGTTCTGAGTCGAGGAAGTTTGATCGTGACTCGGTAAAACACATGAGTAAAGTTACATTAAGTGATTTACTTAAAGCATCAGTAACAGATGTTTGCGACTGTAAGGCCGAAAAATAAAACCAAGTCTCGTTTTATTTTTCTAGGTACGAATATGACTAGTGGGCTGTCGCCTGGTTGGACATGCAAAATAAGAGTTAACAGTGGGAACAGCGCCGTCTGGAGTCAGGTTGTTGGTGATCGCGATCTGGCCCATATATGTTCAATAATTGCTTCAGAATATTACAGAATTGGTCTTGAATTGGGACTCAGTACAGAAATGCTCAGTCGCTGTTCAGCAAAATCTAGGGATGATAATTATAGAAAAACCATTGAAATGTTGAAACTATGGAAAATGAAAGAATCCAAACACGCTACCTGGGGAAGACTGCAAACTGCATTGATAAAACTAGATTTGACTGACATGGTAACAGCTTTAAAAGATCGCTTTCCGCAAGGCGACAAAGACACTGAACATAGTAGTTAATTAAACGGATCAAGAAATGAATAGATGAATAAAATACATATCTGTAGAGGAAAGGTGCAAATTTACATTTGAATAACAGGTATCGTCTTTTGACCTTGATCTTGACCGTCTCTTTACAGACAAAGGCTACAGATGAAATCTCACTTCAACATAACTTAACAAAATAAGATTTCGAACACCAGGCAATGTCTGTTTTCGTTTGAATTGTTGTCTACCCTTTCACAGTATCTTCCCGACTTCACCGGTTTTTCATTCTCATTAACTTGCATTTAATTGGAATAACCGAATCTTCAGATATTTTGTTGGTTGTTCACATTGTCGAATGTTAGACTGATTATCTCACTCAAAGGTTTACGATTTTGTTTGTATCAGATTCTCACTACACAGTTTGAATCTGTGTATCTTTTTTATTTGTGAATATTTGACGCGTTACTCCTTTGCAAATAGACCCCGGTCATTGAAACGCAAAATAAAACTACTTTTATTTAAACATTATTTACGTCATCTTTTTTGTGTGAAAATGTCATAAACTACTTCCCTGACACTCTGTGGAAATGAGATACGTTTAAAAAAACAAATTGTTTTTCATCGCTTTTGTGGCGACTTACGAAAAAGCAAGCTGCCAAGGGACATTCCCTGAAAGCACTGTTGTTGAAATTGTCGTTGAATTGTAAGAAATGAAGAACTTTAGAAAAGTTGAATGGCGTACAAACTTTGGGAAAATAAGAAGAAAAGAACTGATCAAGTTAATATGATCTTTCAACCTTATCACTGAGGAAAAATTTGGAAATTCATTTAAACATCAGTCTTTTCAGGAAAGGTTTTTTATACGTAAAAATTAAAAGACAGGATAATTATCTACCTGGAATTGTCATCTGAAACGACTGAAATGAGTTGTTTATATGAACGAACGTCTCTGTAAAACTTTGGACGACAAATTTTTACCCCATCGTCTGAGTATTTATTTCCCCTCTCGTACTTTTAAAAACACTTAATGAAATCTAGGCCCTCCATGGACCGTGATTAACTGATAACGGTATGGTGTTGTGGTACATGATAATGGCAAGTTTAAATATCAATTTTGTTACCCATTTTAATTCTGTGATATTTGTGAGCAACTGTTTAAGAGTTTTCACAAATTTGACATTGCTGTTTGATTATGCAAAAACAAACTGAAACGAAACTTCATTGTCGAATGTTACCGTTATATGTGAGGGACTAAAAGTGACGCATGACACAGGTGTGCACCTGTACAGAGGGCGTCCTTTATAATCTTAGAGGAGTTTGACCCCATGGCGATATCGCCTTACAGTTTACATGGTTTTATGCTATATGCACACAGTATTATCTTATATGTGTTTGAAATTACCTTGAAAGAACTAACAGTGATCTCAAAAAAAACATTCTCGGCAATAACTAAGCATATGATAACAATAAACGCGACCGTCTTTGTTTACATGTTTATATATTAGGCCTAAGTTCGAATAATTTTGGTCTTTGCTGCCCGTATATGGTTTTCAAAAATGTTGTCCAACTACAGAGACTGTTGCGTTCACATATCGATATACACTTTCTTACTGAAGTATGCAGACCAAATACAACGTTAGCGATTCTCATATTTTCAGTCCTACCGGTAATTTAACTTCAAGGCCGTCAACTGAACAAAACATTTCGCAAGAATTAATGCTAATCAGCATTTCATCGATATTATTGTACGCCGATCTTCACACACAGAACAGGTGGTTGGTAAATCATTAACAACCTAAGGCCTCTTTTGAAGTTTTCGCGTCAACCTGGGGACGCTTCCACGGTTCACCTCTCACGCAAGCCATAATCACAATTGTGTCTGGCCTGATACTCCAAACATGGCTGCCTTTTGACCCAACTTAGGAAGCTATCGTAGATTTGTACAACGGACTATCACCAGTATTCTACGGAATTCAGTCATCGAAATGACATCGATAATTGAGAACGCTACTGTTTCATTATCTGAGGGTGTTCATGTTTAGAAGATGTGATAAACCGACATATAAGTCCAAGTGTGGTTGTTATGGACGCTGCAAGGCGATCTAACAATGGCTACCTGTAATTCTGGTGAACATATCGCCGAAGAACTAGCGTAAAGTAAGTGGACATTTATTGTTAACAGTAACGCTTCAGATTTATTTGAAAACTTGTTTTAACAATCGCAAAACTGAAGACAACACAGGAAAGAACCGTCATCAACCGAGACCAATGAAGTTTTTGAGCCTTTGAAATACAATGGGTGATTTATTAAGTAAATTTGTTAGGCCTATATGCATGCTTACTAACTTAAAAAAATTGCATTAGACAGTTTGGAATAGGCCGAAAGAAATCTGTTTTGAACGATTGATATCTGAAAATAAGATATGTTGCCATTCATTTGAACCAGCTGTGAGCCGAGGAAAAATTTATGAAGACGCTTTGTGTCAGGCCATAAAATACGTATTTTTACAATCATTCTCCAAGACAGGCGTGAGATTCACCTGCCTGTTATTTCCGGCAATGTCTTAAAATAAACATAAAATTCAGCGTCGAACGATATTTTTACAAAATCTCTGCACTTAAAATTCACGGGACATTCAGAAGACAGGATTGCATCGATTTAACCTTTTCTTTAATTTCATTTGATTAACAAAGGAATGGAACTAACAAATATTTACACAACAATACACAGGTAGATTGAATTCACCGATATTCAGTCTATTGTTTCATTTCTTTGTATTGTCATGGGATATCTGACAGTTAAGATCATCAAAAAAGAAAAAGTTTCCGACGGCCGAAAACTCACGATTTAGCTGTCCACGCGAACGTAATCACGAGAAGTTTTAAATCATTAGGTAAAGTTGACGGCGGGCATTGTTGTATGTGATCCCAGACAACAAAACACGTTCCATCGTGGTCTGGTTTTCTTTGTGTGAGTTATACACGCACAATACATGAGGGAGTTCACGAACACTTGATTTGATCCTTGCCTGTAAACCAGTACAGACAGATGTTTATATCATACTTTGTTATGTTCACAATGTTCTTTGGTGTGGTACAGAAACCGTAGTACATGTCATCCATGAATCAGCGTTTTGCCGTCCATGTTTCAGCCGCGACTCGGCGACAAAGTGACCGTTCTGGCTTCGGTCCAGCACGTTACACATTGGAAATGACTGCACAAATGGTGTTTAACCTAGAGCACGCAAGCTGCTGGTTGTGACGTCACACATTGTCTATTCCTATTCAAGGATTTCCACTGCAAGAAATTTAACAATCCTTTCAAGACTAGCTAGTCGGGAACAATGAATGAGGTCAATGATGGCTTTACAGTCTATAAGGTCCTTTATTCGGTAGTAACTCGCCACCTATCTGAGTTTCTAACTTTACTCATTCAACGGAAACTCGTCATTTATGGCAGTGTCTTACGAGAAAGGGGAGAGGGCTGTAACCATGGAGACCAGTGTGACTCTATATGTGTAATAGAAAGGACAGAATACCCGGATCGCACAGACACGAGACCCACTGTCTATATGTATGCCTGCGGTGATTTAAAAGTTAGTGTTCACAGACGTAACCGATTTTCCTGGATTTCAAGCCAGGATATGAAACGTAGCCGCGATAAAGATAATAAAGATGAGCACTGCAGAAATCAAAAGCAAAATTCTACTGTCAGTTGGTAACTCTAGGATGAAAGAGACAGGAAATCGCGGTGTTTATACGTCTTTAGTGACCATTGGAAAGCTCGGAAGAATGAAATAGTTTCAATGTAAAGTTTGTAGATGTGGTGGCTGGTTTCTGAGGAATCTAGTACGCATTGTTAGGTTGTTACTCTTCAAACAAAAGAAGTTGTTTTATTAAGTAAAGTACAAACCATCAAAAGTTATTGAAATGCTTGCAGAGATTACAGTTTTATTGGAATTTCTATTTAACCTTGAATAGTGCCAGGTCAGGGATTTGCATGTAATTGGCATAATCAGTACAGTCAATCAATACATACAGTATTTCTAAACACGGTCCATCTATCAGCCGGTGATAGAGGGATCGTGTTTAGACAGCACTTCTAAACACGGTCCATCTATCACCCGGTAATGAAAGAGGGACCGTGTTTTAAATCAAAGATTCCGCTGTAAGCATTTTCAAAAATTTCCGTCATCAAATTTACGTTTTGCAACTTTAATGTTAATAAAATAAACTAATCAGTCTTAGCTCCTTCAAACACAAAGCGATGATGTCCAGGACTTGACAAGAAGCAAAATCTCCCTATCAAGTTTAGAACAGCGGCTATAATGATAATTTTGACCTGTTTCATCTGTCGTGCAGAAAGACTTGGTCATTCCTAATTCCCGCTGGGTTCCTTTTCCAGTCACTGTGTTCAACGGAAATATTATGTTATCCAAGTAAGTACGGAAGTTTCCGTTTTCGTGACCAACAAGATAATGATATCGATGTCTACACGTCAGAAAACCAATCTGAACCCAGTGAATCTAACCACAGACCGTGTGTGCAGGGACTGTGATCTAACATTAGTCGACATTTTTATCAGCCTTGTCAGCTGGAAGAAACGTTTTCCTGATATACCATGTTGACAATATTTTTTCCCCAAATGTGTATATCTCATAACAAAAAAGAACCACCGGAGCTTATGACGCGCTGCCTAAAGTGAAACAATATTTCAATATGAATACGTCTTCGCATCTATAAATTCGTGTCTTTATTATTTCTTCGTTGTCATGTCCAGGTTTGTAATGTCTTTGAAGTCATCCACGACAATCCGCAGATGTAATGATAGAGTGTCTGAGTTCCGAAGTCACCAAACTACTGACTCATTGTCATATCCTACAAGGCGACGCCAATGTCAACAATCATTTATTCTGAAAAAAAATTGTACACATGTGCTTTTATATTGAGTTTGTACATAACTACACAGGACTGTGAATTTGGAAAGTGTGGGTTGCCATTGACATACAGCCATGTTGTATTGGCATCATGTGTTGCTATGGTAACTGTATTCAGGGTAATTCAATGAACATGTAGTAGGCTATCTAATAGTTGTTAGTATATATGTGAACAAAAATGTTCATCCGCATTCTACACCAATAGCTAGGCTGGCCCGGGTCCCCTCGCATTCACTCTACAATCCAAACAACAGGCTGCCAAGTATGATGCTTCAATTTTGCGATCGTCTCACCATCAACCATCAACGTCTGCTGAAAATTCAGTCCTTCAATGTGATATTTATTTGCCAACAGACTTCGGGCAAGTCTAATCAACATTGCCCAGTTATCACGGTGACAAAAGGACAGCAAAAGTTGCCAGAGCCTGAAAAACAAAAGCACTAATTTATTTTTTGTCAGGGCCACGGTAAATCTAAGTTGTTTAGCAAAACCTGATCGCTGATTCCTAATCTTATATTGCATATTCTTTTTTATCCTTTCTTAATTCCTCCGATGAGTTTGGAATGATATCAATATTAAATATAACGACGTTGAAATGACACCAGGTAGCAATGAAGTTTCTGGTTTGTATGAGCATCGAAACTATCGATGCTCGAGGAACACCCTACGTCTAAACTAGTTCACATAAAACAAAAGTTGATTATGTATGCCACTTCTTTGTTCATTGAACCCGTATCGCGATTTCCTCTCCACCTAGACCTCAAGTTTGTTGACTATTTAGATTCATCGAGCTTCTTGGTTATTTTAAACCCATAAAAATTTAGAAAGTAATATTAAAAACTGCTCTTTGGTTTTGCTGAAATTTTGATTCAATTTAACTTTTATCACAGACATCAGCCATGCAGGGTGTCGTGATAATACATCGTGCCCTCTAAGCGAGCTATGCGTTTTCTGTTGAGACTGAGGTTTTGTACAACGATATTTTTGGAGGTTTTTTAAGGTGATTATTACAAATGTAAAATGTTTCAATGAAATTAGTCTTCTTCTGTGCTCACTAATCGAGTATTTCCCTGCTTAGCTTCTTGATTAATACCGTACGAGCCAGCACGCTCATTCACTTTTCAAAGCTCTTGACGTCACTTCTCATAGCAGAAAAGCCTGTGCTTTATTTGAACCATAACACCATATCAGGTGTAAACTGAACTTCATTTCAGATTGTTGATTGTAAGGAAGTCCGTCACACCACTCTCGTTAACAAATAATGGGGCCATATTTGAGAAAGTGTATGCTTCGAGTTGTTGACTCAGGCTCAACGCTGGTCTTCAACAAATAAAGTCATGATATGGTAGAATGGTTACACTTGACCTTTCATCGACTGATGTTCAAACACAGTTCTTCTTCAGTGCAGTAATTCACGGTCATGGAGATCGATTATAGTGATCCCATCCTTTGCTAAACGGTACTTTACCACGGAAGCCTGAAATTTTATGCGCGCAATGACAGTTTGAGAAAGGCAAACCTCACCTTACTGTAGGTAATTATAACCAATAGGTACAAAGAGTTGGACTGTGAATTTCTTAGCTTTGAGTGATCACATACCGATGCCCTGCTACACTATAGAGCAACGGATATCGATATTCTCTCTAATACGGATTTGGATGATTCTAAAAAAGCGTTGTTATGATTCTTCCTCTAATAATTTCACTGATGTACATGGACGGTTCACAGTTGCAGGTTTTATGACAAAATGTAGGGGTTCGCGCGACGCCGGACTCTTCTGTTTGAAATGCGGACATATTTTATAAGTGATGCCTTCATACTTGCTGTTGCAGCGTGTTCATTGTAATATTGCACACGTAATTCCAAAACAGTAAATATTTATTTTTGCATATTAAGAAAAGAATATTTAAGTTATTTCCGAACAATTCTCTCATTGAGATTGTTTATTTTCCAAAAACCAGTTTGCAGAAAGTATGTGCTTAGTATTCACATTCAACTGCTCACTAATAAATAATACGAACTATACCGAGTTCCATATATCTGACACTGAGAGTCGAGGTGTTTATATCTATAATCAAATCATTTCAAAGGCCATTATCATTCATTTTTTACGGTATTAAACAATATTTTTATCTTTCAGGACGTACTGGTTTATTTTAACGAATTTCAAAGATGGGCGAAGACAGGGAAAGTTCTCGTAGTACTGAAGCCATCGTTCACAAAGTGGTGAATGTGCTTTACAAAACTTTACAAGATGTGGAACAAGAGCATGTCATTTTTGCGAGGCAGCGAAACTACTTCATTAATGCCATTAAACACAGAATCGATTCGACTTCAAATGTTGATGATCTTAGCAAAAACCGAGTCAAGTTACTTGGAGTGAAGACGCTAAGTGAAGTACGGGCACTATTGTCTCCTATCTGGTCTTCCGAATCCGAATTCAGCGGCAGCGCCACCACACAGGGAGCTCTGGAGATGTTTCTGGACTTAACATACCAATTACGAGAACTTCGAGAAAATCTTGACGTGAATTTACCAGACCATATCAGACAACATTGTTACAATGAAATGGTCGAATGGGAAAGGATGCTTTCTAATAACTATGACTTCTCACATCTTGATAAGGAGAAATACACATTGGAATCTGACGACAGGTTAGGCTTCTCTGGTTTGGTTAGTTTGCTTCCAAGTGTTTTTGACACTGCATATACAGTCTTTCAGATTTTAGGAGAATACTTTGGCGCCCGAAAGAACACTCCATACCGTCCACAATTAAGATCAAAAGATTCTAATGTTATCCACGAGGAATTGGACAACGATGTTTTCGTGACAAAAAGAACTGTTTTAGAAAAAGATGCCGAGAACAGCAGACTTACAAAGTCTAAAACAGAAATCAAAAGTACGAACCAAATGAAGACAAGTTCACCGAGACGAGAGCGTATTGTGTATTCAAAAAGACAAACCACAAAGACACCTCGACGAATTAACCATCTGTCGCCCAGATTGGTCACCAAGCAACCGACAATCAGCGAATTCGGAAAGCGACCAATAGTACGCCTTCAAAGTAAATTGCCAGGGAAACTACAAGTACAGTTAAACTCACAACAAAGACAGAGACAATCTAAATATACATCTATGCAAGGGCTAACCGTTCCATCATCAAAACAGATATCACCACGGGCAACAACTCCATATCAACGACTGAAGAAAGAAGAAACAAGATTTCCAACAGTGGACAGATTTGCACCACATCAGATAGGTCAGAGGAATAAAGAAAATGTTCAGATATCTGCCGTCAGATCTCAGCTTCCATACTTACGCAAACTCCATGGCAACGACAATGTTTCACCTCGACATACGAAACTCTCCAGCCCGACTCTGGTATCGCAAAGTTTGCCGCGTTCCCGAGGTGGCAAAATGACGCATTCACCGTTACATTCAAGTTTTGATCCCGTGCAAATGCCGTATCCCAGGATGCAACACGTTCACGGTACACGACAGCAGCGAATATCGACGTCATCAAGAGACTCAATAGATGCAGTCCCTGTCAGTGTAGTTTATCACGGAAGTACTATTTTCAACTACCCTGGGCAGGAAGTGACGTCAGAGATGGATTACACGACGAAAGCAATAAAACGAATAGAAGGTAACCATAGCAATGACAACTATGTTAGGACTAACATTACTTGTGTGAACTAGAATTTCAGATTTACCTTTCACACAGGAAAATAATTAACAGATGGTTTCTACCTCAAATAACAGACAATTTGTGTGTGTGTGTCTATTACTAGTGTTATACATTACTCTATACATTAAGATAAAAAGTTGCCAAAATATACTAAATTACTTTCTCTGAAGGCAATTTCCACTTTGATTTATATCATTGCCACTGCATATCATCTTTAAAATCTTTGACAGATGAAAGGTCAAATATCAATGAATGGTAATTTCAATGGCATGCTGTCATAGCAATAGCATGTTACCATGGCAATATTTAAATAATAATATGTTAGATTCAGGCATCATCAATGTTTACCATTATAAGCACCATCCCTTGGGCAAGTAACAAATTGAGATCTTGCCCTTGCTTTGTATTATTAATTTTTATTAGACAGAACTCAAACCCCTGTTTTCAAACCTCAGTGTAGAAATACGAATCACAGCATTGAACATAGAGCTGCTGTGTGAAAAGTTCAAATATATGATTGCCATGCATATCTAACATTGTACTCAAATATAAAATGTCTGTGAACCAACACAACATTGTTTGTTGTCAATCCCGCATACTCACTGTTTGATTGTACAAAAATGTTGTCTAATTCAACTGGGGCAACGTACATTGGGGAGAGGGGCACACAACGTGTGTCTTGCTACCCAACCACCATATGTGACATTTATTGTTGGGACAGAGAGGCATACACAATTGATATGTATACACAGTGGCAAACATCAATGCATCTGGCAGGCGGGAGACTATCAACCCATATTTTATCACTTTTTCAACATGTCACATGACTAAATCTAAGCCAATCACAATAATAAAGTTATAATGGCACGAACATGTTCTAGCTACAATAGTATTCTTGCAAAAGTATACAAAATGCAAAGTAAGTTATTTTCAACATTAAAGCACAACAATGTCATCTAGTAAAATAACATTGGTGTATTTTTGATTATCACTTCAGAGAGATTACTGCCTCAAATGGATTCCATGAAATCTAAAGTGAGAAAAGTAAACCTACGACAGAAAGAAGACACTAACATCATCAGTGCGCTGGAAGAAAGACTACAAAAGATGGAAGATGAAATTGAAGACATCAAGACAAGACAACTGCTACATAATTACTACTTGGGAGGTAGGTAGCAAAATCATTGGTGGCCTTGAACTTGGTCAAACTATCAGAAGAGTAATTGTCAAACTACAAGCTGAGAGTTGAGAAGAGTCATGCCTTGTAGGTTCATGGGTCAGTTGGTAAAATGGAATTGAAAGCCGTGGACGATGGGTCGGTTGGTAAAATGGAATTGAAAGCCGTGGACGGTGGGCCAGTTGGTAAAATGGAATTAAAAGCCGTGGACGATGGGTCAGTTGGTAAAATGGAATTGAAAGCTGTGGATGATGACTCCTGTGTGTACATGGGCCAGTTATTAAATCAGCTTTCAGGTTGTCACTTCAGTCAGTAAATGGTCAGGTTGGCAAATTCAGTTTTATGCCATTGGTAAACATGATTTTGCTAATGTGTGGGAAGCTGGCACTGAAGAATATATGGTGAGATCAACTACACAGATCTCAAGTCAATGGTGGAATTTTATATTGAAACTTTATTTTATTTCATAATGCTATAAGACACACTGAATAGTGTTTATTCCTCACAAAGTTTTGATTTATTGTTTCAGGTGTTTTGAGAACTGTAACAGTGAAAGATTTGGATATCATCAAAGATCATGTGGCCTACAAAGACATCATTGAACTTGGCAAGAAACTTGGGCTGTCACAGATTGATGTGGAGGATGTGAAAGAAGAAACAAACAAACCAAGAGAACAAGTGCTGCAGATGCTGTTGTCATGGCGAAATAAGTTAGGGAAAATAGCTACGCTGGATTTAATCGTTGAAGCTTTGATAGCGATGAAACGCAGAGATACTGCTAATAATATTATTATTGATATGAAAAACAGAAGTTGACAACATTTAAAGTGAAAGACATGAGATCATTTCTGACTGCAAAAAGATGACATTGAGTAATGAGATTGGAGATGTTTTCATATGATATTTATTTTTCTACCCCCTGCACACTTAGCAACAGGATATTTTCCCAAGCCTATCAATAACCTTTGTTCCAACTTCTGGATGCTAAATATCCAGGGGGTGTCTTACAGCTGTGTGCAGCAACTAGATCCCCTAGGATTATTCTAATTTGTATAACCGTCCAGTGTGGCCATAGCTGTCTTCAGTTTTCATGACTGACAGACTTTGACATGTTGAATATTAGGATCTAAGAAATTTTCTTGATAAGAGCATACAGTGTTTATGGCAAACACAACAACAGATTCTGACAAATCCTGAATACATTAAGAATTACAGCCCCCTTGAACTATGAACTGCATTCTTCTTCAATTTACGGAGCAAACTTTAGCCTTTGACTCATTAAATTGCCATCTATAAGTTTGTCATGAAAAAGACAACGAGATTACAGGTTTAGTTTTTGTTCAAAAAGTTGAAGCTTATGCAAATAGCAAGGAGAGTATTAATTGCAAGGTAAGAAATCAATGTGTTTTGACAATTATAAATCTATATTTATAATGAATGCCATGTCAAAGGGGCATTTCTTAATAATTTGTCATTCAGTATAATTATTGTCAACATCTTTATAAAAGATGCAATTCATCTAAAACTTGATAAATCAAATTATATTCAGCAGGTGATCATTTGTGTTTCAACATTTTTAAAATTAATCAATTTTGTAGAAAAAATATCATACTTCTCAAATTTCTACTGAGCAAGTGTTCTGTGTCATAAATTTTTTTTATTAATATTATCATTTCTTCAAGAGTAAATGCTAAATAGGGTAGGGGAATCACAACCTTAAATTGATAAATTAGGTTTGTCATGTGATTGTCATGTGATTTGCATGACAAGTCACATGACTTCATCCATATCCTTTTTGTCATGTCACGGATTTACGCACTGCAAAATAATGTAAATTAGTTATCAGTCAATTTCTATGCTTGCTATCTTTTGAAGATATAAACAAGATAATTTTTTAGTATTTTCCTTTTAAATTTTAAATTTTTTCCTTTCTAATTGTCATATGATATTCTTAGCAATAAAACAGCAGGAATTCTCACTTTTCATGTCACAATTTCAATTGATTAGTCCTGTTGATACATGATCAGAAACTCATATATGTACTGTGATTACATTTGTATATATACAGACGGTTTGTTGATATTTTCAGAATGGACTTTGATACAACAAAGGTCAAAGTTCAAAGATGTTTTGCATATCTACAGACAGTGAGAATGTGTGTTTTATGATATGTGTTGTAGGATTACATAGGGGTTCATTATATCAGCTGAAATTGTTTGTTTGTTTGTTTTTTAAGCTTTAATGTACTATTGGTGTGTATCAACAAATCCTATACAACATTTTTTCTGGTTTTTTACTGTTACATGATGGATGAAAGACTTTCTGGACTCTTGGTGGAGGAGTGTGTCTTGACTATTAAAACCTAAAACCGTCCTTCTTAAATTTTACAATCGAATCCAAAGTTTACGGCATTAATTGACAATTTAATGAGATGGCAGTTTTAATGTATTTTCTATTTGGTTAATTTATGGAAACAAACAATTTTACACAATACCAATGAAGTTAATATTTCTAGTTTTTACAGATCATTTTTACAAACAGTTTTCTAACCGTGCACATCCAGACAATCAACAGCCGTTTGTGCAACTGTGGCCTTTGTTTGTGTAACTGTGAAAAGTCTGAACAGCTCCAATGTTTTGCTGAGCAATTGTGCCTTTGTCTCTGCATTGTGGGTAAAAAGCATATAATTTGCAGCTATTCTACAGCACTTGCCACAGTGGCTGCATTTGTAGCTATTCTACAGCACTTGCCACAGTGGCTCGTGAGTATTTAAGACAAAGAGGGCATAAAGTACTGTTGATAGTCTATGCACACCGATAATTTGAAATGGACAACAATGAATGTATTGAATAAATTAATCATAGCTATTATCATTGGTTCATTATTCCCATGAAAACTAATCCTGTGGCATTGGATATATTTACTTTTAAAATAAAAATATGCAATTTATTCTATAAGTGTTATATCTTGCTTGGTTGTATATGACATGTTGCTGCATTTGTGGAGGGACCGTGGTTGCTGCATTGTCACATGTTGTCTTCAAAGTTAGATATCATTTTTCTCATTCATAAATAAGTGGCCATTGATAATTAAAGCACACGCATGGTAAACACAATTTCGGGGAGGGGGGGGGGGTGTCAACCAGTGTCACTATGATTGACAATGCACTTAGATGGAAGCCATCGTTGTGTACACATGATTCTTTCAAAATTATTGCATATAAAAACATAAGTGTATACAACAGAGAGGTTTGGAAAAACTGACATTATATTGTCCCTCCAAGATCTTTGATCATTAGTTTCTACAACCTTTGTCTACAGAAAAATAACAATGATACAGATTGATACTTTAAATACTTTAATCAATGTATAAATAAAACTTTTTCTCATAAAAACACGACAAAAATATTCTTGGCCTCAGACACAATATTATGTGAAAACTAAATGATTCATGAGTACAAATGAACACAAGAAGAAGAAGAGAGGAAGAACCATTGTTAATGTAGAGTCAATGTCTGTCATTATTCATCAACTGGTAACTTTGAGAAAGTAATGATGGTTATTTCACTGCTAAACATCACAGAACATAGACTCATACATTATAAGATCCTAGCAGTGCTGTGACCTGACAGCTATCAGTGAAGTGAAATCATATCATTGTTGATGGAAGACATTGTCTGATAAACTACATTGTCTGATAGCATTCCTATATTTACTACAATCATCACAGTGTGGTAGATAGTTGCAACTCATTGACATTATTCAACACAATGGAACAGTGAATGTGTTGAACAGAGTATCGTCCAAATGACATCATCACATATAAATACTGAATAGAATTTGATCTTTCTATTTAGTAGATCTGTCTAATCAGGAAACTTTGGCATTTCCCAGGGTATGATTGTCAAACAGGTTTAACTTTTCCCAACCTATCACTCAGAGACTGTCAGAGTAGTGAAGCTGACACCACAGATACAGATGCACACATGATTGTGTTGATGAGATCATTTCATACACACTACTCACTTCACTGTGTGAAACAACATCAGATATTTGAAGGAGATACTGTTCACACAATTATAATTTCAAAATAATATTGATGACATGTAAATATGAAATCTTCAAATGATTCCCTTACAGGACCATCTGATGTGCTTTCAACTTTCTAAATGACTGAAAACTTGAACAGTTCAAAATCAGGGTCATAACAGCTTCCTCATGTACATCTCTGATATCAACTAGCATTCAATTGTCAACTATCATTTCATGTCTACAAAAACCCTTCAAGGCATCAAGAAATAGTTAAAATTTACTATTGTTGTTCATGTTGTAGTGCAGGAATACTGGAATTTAAGAATTCATATCATAACACTTGTAGTTATATTGCTACTCTTCAGCTAAGCTGTAAGCTGTGTAGTTTGTGTTTTAGAATGCCACTTTTGTTGTTATTTTGTCTGCGTTCACGAACAAAGTCAGTCACCTATGAGCAGATAGTACATTTGAGAAACTTCCAAATGTGTGAAGTACCATCTGTTTAGTCATACAACTTCAATACACTTGTGAAAGTGACAAAGGTCACTTAAGGACACATTCATACCTGGCTGTTAGGTCATCTACATGTATCCCATTGCAAACTACCAACAACCAGAGAAATGAAAAATATTTTGGTCTTCATTGGAATTATTGAAATTTCACATTAAGGGCTTTGCATAAATAATTTCAACATCAGCGAATTGAAATATTATGCTGTATCTTCACCTGAAAACATTTCAAATCTCTTTAAAATGATAAAACTGTCTCTTTATTATCAATTTAAAGAACAGCAGATGAAGTGCCAGGTGCAAAAAATGTCACATTTTTATCCTGAATCTTGTACTGAAGTATTTTGTGCTGAGCTCGACTTGCAGAAATCTGACGTGGGTCATTCCATGATATCGATAACTGTAAAGAAAAAGATTTCTGTATTGGGTATAGTAGAATTTGCGTGCCTGAAGTGTGTGTTTTGTGTGGGTGTCTGTGTAGGTGTGTCTGTGAGACAGACTGACATGAAGAAAGACAGACAGACAGAAAGAAAGAGAGAGTGATGAAAAGAAGAATGAGAAAGATGTAGAATGGGAATAGATGTAGAGACATTTATCTGACATTTTCAGAGAAAGAAAGAGATGGGAAGAAGACAGAAGAAGAGAAATCTATTCACAATTGTTAAAGGGAGGCAGTCGTTGGAACTGTGCGTGTGCGACTTTCTTGTTTACAAACAATGTAATGCATGATATCTATATGCATCAAGTCATGGCTGCAACATTTAAAGTTCACGATATTCATTGTTAACAAACATGTTTCAACTTTCATCAATTACCAACATATCCTAGATACAGTGTTTACTTCCATCGTAGGGGTACCTAGCGACCTTTGAGCAGAGCTCCGACAACAGCCTCCCTTTAATGTTTCTCTCTACAGCTGAATGACACTACAAATGTACATGTTATAAACATGTGTGTGAAGGATGTGGATTTATTTCTGAACTCAAATCATAATGCAACTGAGACTTTTAATTATTTTGGATGCAACTGAGACTTTTAATTATTTTGGATGCCAGTAGACTGTTGTGTATGGAAAATAATAAACAATTTCCAACCATAATATTTTCATTACAAGTAAGAATCCCATATAACATTTTTGAGGTGATAAAATGTAAAGAGAAAGCAAACATGAATAAAATGTTGGATTCTTTTTACCAAAATGGATTCAGATTTACTTTTGAGTATTTGATATGAATTTTCAGTGCATTGGTTCTCTCAGTAAGTACTATGCAACAAATGATGAATAGATAGTGGTGCGCCCTCAATGACAAACTTGATATTGTCTACAGAACTTCTAGCTAACTCATGATAATGTTACATATTGCAGTTCTGGTGTAAGGCTTTCCCTAACAGACTCAAAGAGTTCAGAAACGCAATGAGTATATGCTAGCTAGCAGTACGTTCATTTAAAAATTTTCTCATTAATTCAAATGTATAATACCATAGTAACAAGTTCAGGTCCAGTTTGAGTCCAATGGTTTTGAAGACAACCATATCACAGATAGGTTTGTGTTGATGTTGGTAAGATATTGGATTCAATGAGGAATTGAGTAATCATATTAATGAATACTGAGCTAACACATCACTTTGTTCTAGAGTGACTTTGAAAACTTCATCTCACCTGTCCATGGACATCTTTACAGTAACCACTGGACAATCCTTCAGCGTGGAGATGAAGATTGCTATGGTAACTTAATTGTTTAAAGATGAGGTCATTCTCTTCATCTTCTACATCTTTATCAGTGTGGATGAAGGTTACTAGGCAACCTGGTGACTGATGAAAAATGCTGACAGTTCATTGGGTGTGTCTTTTTTTCTAACTATGACAACAACGCAAATATCCATTAAATCTGTTGTAAATTTTGATAATGCAGACATTAGGAAGAAATACTTTAAATCTTTCCTCGCAACAAATGTACAAACCAATCCAGATGTGTATGTAATGGAGAACTTTGTCAATGTGAATAGCATCTATACATGAAGGACAGATGTTGTCACTATTGGCAAAAAATTTTTTGTTGGTAGTAGTGGTCCTTGGATTGAAGTGGTACAAGCAGCTGAAATATTCAGTGCATATAGCAAGCAAGAATATTACCAGTTATATTTCTTAAAAAGTGTGTTTACCCAACAGTAATTATAATACGGGTCAGTCACAATCAGGGTGCGCTAGATGATTTTCATTTGTTATGGACATATATCTGCTATTCAGACTGATATTATATTGCTTATTTGTTTCTAATAAATAGTAATAGTTGTAACTAACTTGGTCGCATAAAGAAATATTGCATATATTGTGCAGGTTTGGTTGTACATCCACAAAAAATGCCTTTAAAAACTGTAAAAAGTAGCGTTATGCTGTTTCACTTCAAAATGTACTTAATTTCAAAATGTTTTTTGGAACACAGTGTTAAAATTGTGGAATTTTTAGCTTACATATGTTATTGCAGAATACCTAACCTTTCTTTCACAAGTTATTTCATGTGATTATGTGCATCGGAACAGAAACTGTGGTATTTTTACCAAAACTGTAACATCATTATGTTTTTTGTGTTTTATGACCATAAGTACATATACCTTTAGTTTATATGTAGAAAAATGGATAAAATATTGTAATATTGAATTTAATTCTAACCTCAACATCCATGGCAAGCATTTTATACACCAAAATTTAAATAAAATTGCATATTGTATTGTTTTGTGAATAAATGAAAATGGAGATCGTTGTGGTCGGAATTTCTTGTAGCGTCCGCGACACACTCATATCTTAAGGACAACAGGAGTTATAAAAGATCTGATGTCACAGGCCTAAGTGTCAATAGGTGCCTACCTTAAATAAACAAATTATATAATTACTGTCCCTTGCGTTCACTATTAATATTCCTAAAATATGGAAATGTAGCATCCGTGACGGTGTAGCGTCCGTGACGGTGTTTACTACATACTCATAATTAATAACTATTTAAAACATTTTAAAGCAGTTAATCCACTGAAACATATAAATACTAGTGTGTATTGTGTGTACATACATGGAGTTGGGTTACAAAATGTCTTCAAGGCATAAAATTGTAAATTTGCACAAAATTGATTTTTTAAAAGTAATAAAACACTCAAAAAGTTATGTTAATCCTCAACTGTAACACTTAGATTGGTGTTTTTTAAGAATGCAGTAATTATATTGAATATGTTATTAGAATTCTAGTGAAAAGACAATGAATTCTGTGCTGTATATGCATTTATTATTGTGTATTCCATTTCAATTCATTATGTCACGGATGCTACAATAAAATGCAAACTTTGTTTTTCAGATTATAAGCCAATCTAAATGTGAAATAACACCACCACATTTATTGTTTTGTTATCACATTTTGAATTTTAAAAAATCAAGGGGGTAAGAAATGACATGTGTGTTAACTCGTCTCCATCACTTTCACATATTTAGGGGAGTGCAACATGCTGCATCCTACATTCAAATTCACATTTGAATATTCTATCGACAAAGTCTCATACCTTGACATAACGGTCTTTAAAGGTCAGAGATACAATCGAGAAAGAAGGCTCGACTTCAAAACCAACACAAAACCAACCAACACGTTCCAATATTATGAGAAATTCGTGTCACCCGAGCGGCACTTTTAAAGGCTTCATTAAAGGTGAACTTCTCCGATATGCTCGCACATGCAACAACGACATGGACTTCATTGAAAAGGTCAACTTTTTCACACGCAAACTTCAACAACGAGATTATAGAAAAAAAGATATATCTCGTATAAAGAAAGATGTTAATCTCACCAACCATCGACGATACCTCACCGATAAAGATAAGAGGAATATGACATAAGAACAAAACTGGTTTACACAACGACCTTCAGTCCATTCATCAAAACCAGTCAAATCAAACAATGTCTAACAAAAAATTGGAAAATAATAGAAGCCGATCAAACACTGGCTAAAGTTTTTCCAGAAAAACCTATCATAGCATACAAAAGGAATAAAAACATAAAAGACATCCTCGTTCAGGCACAAATCAAGCACGAGGATAAAAATAAACACGAACGGTCCGACCAACAAACCACTCAAAGTTCAGACCACAACATAACCATACTAGCATCTCTATTTGATGAACAATCGCTACTATCAAATTAACATGTGGGATAACAAAACAATTTGAGCGACTGATGAAGGAACCGCACTCTGGTTCCGAAACACCGTTAAGATGAATCACTCCAACACATAACCGGTTCTTTCCCAGGGATCCAGATCACATGACCAGGGTCAAAGCACTATCGATTCACTGGTGTCTCGCCATGTTTTTCCATATCATTAAACCACATCGATCGATTCAATATACCGCATCACTATCTAAGGTAGAAAAGATGTGTAAAGTTGCTCTCAATTTCTTATATATACAATATTACTCACTTGGAGATTTTCTTGAGAGTGGAAAGGACATGTAGCTGTGTAGCGTCAGTGACAGCACTCACATAATTGAATACTCTGAACACTTCTGTTGAAATTTAAGCCTTTAGTGTCTTGTTTTATCTTGGTTTTACACTTTAAGGCACAAAACAATGTTATCTTCTGTGTTTTTTGACGTATTGAAAGTTTATTACTGGTATAGACATTTTTCACATACTCCAACTGATTTTTGCAGTAGTTGCTATAGCTTTCTTGTTCAATTTAAAGAAATTGTCAATGTTTTGACACAATTTTCACAATTTAAATGTTTGATAGAGAAAGGTTTTGGAGAAAAGAGAAAGAAAAAACCAGATTGTTAATTGCTTTTTATATTTCAAATTGACCTAACTTTCAAGTTTGATTTGGTAGCGTCCGTGACAAAATTACTTGTCATGCTAAACAGAAAATATTTCAGAAAGAAGTTCATTTTTATTACACTGAATGGTATTAATATTGTTGCTATGGCATGGTTAATTCACGACAATAAAACTTTTAAGTACAGCATACCAGCGGAAGGACATAGAGAAGTTGAAAGTCCTATTAAAAAATATGATCAATATTGTTGTATTTCTCACTTGAGGTTGTGTTTATTCATGGAAAAATTAAGTAAATCACACCAAGTATAGTTTATTTTAATGCCAATATGCATCTTTTATATTGTAATAACATAAGAAAGCATTAACAAATCATTGTTTAAAATTTTATTATGACATTTGTGTTTCATGTACAACATTTCTGTAGCGTCCGTGACACTGCGTCGACCATATAAAACAATGTGCACTGTGGTAATACTAATGACGTTTGCTTCACCAAATTTTAGGAAGATATGCCCCATACCATAACCTTTCAACATATTATTTAACTGGACAGTTATCATGAACTTGAAATTTTGACCTAAGTGACACACCCTAGCGCACCCTGATTGTGACTGACCCGAATAGTCACCTGATTCAAATAAAACAGTACAGAAGAAGTTCCAGTCAATGACACAGTAATGATGAATACAAACCATACATGTATCTATAGACTGCTACTTTCATTGATTCACATTGTGTGTATGATGTAATGTCTTTCCAAGCACAACTCATTACTGATATTGCATGTGATGTTTAACTGTGAGTGCTTTACAACACTTTAGTAAATTGTGCTGCCTTCCAATGAACTTGATCATGTCTATGTAAGTACACTTCATCAGAATATATCTACCTGAATAGACACTGCCTTACCTTCAGTTGTCCACAAATCATTGTAACCAGATAATGCATGATATCATAGACATTGACCACAGAAAATCCTATGGACAGGAACATACTCAGATCATCGATAAGAACCAAGACAGGCTTGTCAATTTCATCACTTGATTTCAACAATGAATCCCTGATCATTTGATACAACGGCTGTAGTGTTTTCTCTTCATCTCTGAAACCAAATGATATCAAGAGTTGCTGAGGCAAATTTAAATTGCTATCAATATTTCTTTTAATAAAACAAACTGCTGGTGATGATACAGTAAATCCTGTCTAAACAGAGCCCTTCAGGGACTGAGAAAATTGTTGGGTTTGAAGAAGTGTTTGGTTTATCAAGGTACTTTAAACATAGAGTTCTATTGGAATGGCACTGGGAAAAGAGTTTCGGTTTAGACAGTTTCACTATATATTGAATTACATCCTACCGGCATATTAATGGTGCACATACAGTGATCTGATTGGCTGAGATGTGAAAGTAACCATGCTATATCCGCGACATAGCACACTTGGAACATGGGTGAGCTTCTAGCAGGAAAAATGCAGATTTTGACGTTTCACACTAGAATTTTGAAAAGACGTGACAATATTACAGCAATAAACCACCTCTGGTATACCACTCAGTTTGGCCAGTTCACTCAATATATACATTGGTTATTGCTCATGCATACATGTCGTGAAGGCACTGGTCAAAATCTCATGGTATACCATTGCAGAGTGTGCTTTATATAGATTAAATATAAACATATATAGCATATGTTGTTTATATGACTTAAATAAATAAACATGAATTCATCTAATTGTTCTCCTTTGACATAATTATAACATTTTACCGTAGACATCGGAAAGGATTATCTTCCACTGTTTCTCTGGATTCAAACAATTGAAGTGAATACTTCAGTCCATCTACAAACACAAGTTGGTTTCTTTCCACAGCAGAGGTCAAGTTCACTCCCTGTCAAGAAATGAAGAGAAAATCATCAAGATCTCAGAAAATTCACTGCATGCAATGGGATAAGCAGTTCAAATTATAGTTTATGAATTACATTGTGTTGACAAGATTGAGAGTTCTTGCAATTATAAAAATCCATGTTTACATATTGTCACTAACTTACATTTATCATTCACGCAATTCAAAGATTATTTGAATTATTTTTAGTGATATTTTATCTAATGTACAATCACAGTCAAAATTTGTCAGCAAAGATACAATATGTGATCTTACCGACAGTGCAGTACGTGATGTCAGAATTCAAAACAACAACACTTACTAGTTTAAGTCCAACAGCATTGTAATGACTAAATGTTTGAGATAATGAGACAAAACATACTCTGTGTCCTCCTAAAATAAAAACAGACAAAAACAAAAACTGTTGATGAGAGAATTTTGAGCCATAAAGTTCCATAATGATCTGTTCATGCAAGAGATTCACACAAGAACTGAAGGTTTTGCTTTGTTTAAAATATTTGACAGAAAAAAGAATTTGTTTTGAAATGCAAAGACATGCCTTTGTATTTGTCTTTGATTTGAAGGTGGCGCATAGAATCATTATAAAAGTACAATGGGGTCATGGGACAGGGTCAACACCAGATGGTGCTCTTCAGTTGCTTTGGTTGTCAAACTTCTACGGCAAAATGGTCAAAAGTAATAATGCTTTATTTAAGCAGAAATTCAAACAACAATTTATGAAAAAGATTAAGACAGTTGTCAATGTTCTTATCTTCATAGGGAGACAGTGCAGTAAGATACTCATGCCAAACTGAAGAGTGTAAGAACAGCATAGAGGATGGCCAAATACAACACATCATAGCCAATCACTTCATTGGACTGAAATCAATGCACACAGTTTACACACACTGGGTGAAAAATACAACACATCATAGCCAATCACTTCATTGGACTGAAATCAATGCACACAGTTTACACACACTGGGTGAAAAATACAACACATCATAGCCAATCACTTCATTGGACTGAAATCAATGCACACAGTTTACACACACTGGGTGAAAAATACAACACATCATAGCCAATCACTTCATTGGACTGAAATCAATGCACACAGTTTACACACACTGGGTGAAAAATACAACACGTAATGATGGTCCAAAGCAATTCAAGGAAGTATATGTTACTTCAATGTGTTATCACATTGAGAGTCAGATACTGCTGCTGACTGGATGAATATTCAAAGATGTCAGGTCAGTTAGAATTGTAAAAACATTCATATTTTGACTGTCTGGTCACTTTCTGAATTAAAACAAGAGGACTGGTGTGAATTTAGTCACATTTTATCAACTTACCTTTAAGAAATAATGACAGGAAGTGATGAATTAAAAAACTGCCGTCCGCAAGACTATCTGATAGCAAAATAAAATTTCCCTGTGAATTTGAGAAGAGAAACAGAAATTCACAAACTGTGGATGAAATAACGATGTCTATAGAAATTCTTTCTACTAGTCAAACGTTGTCTTCCAGAAGTTTTCCCATGATCAGATCTTGAACAACAAAATCTTTCCTCTATATGCCTTTGTTTTTTTGTTATGCACTTTTGAAGGCGTTAGACTAAGGTGCTTTTCAAAGAATTTTAATTGTCGCGCCATATAATTTGAATGGAGACTCAGAGAAAACATCGCAGACACAGATTTGTAGGGTATTGGTAAGGCTTGTCAAATTGCACAAATTTCAACCAGAAATCTTGCAGTGTGTTTGCTACAGGGAGGAAAAACAGATTTTTGGAAGGTTAAGTAAAACGCTTGTCATGTGACTATTATGCAAATAATGACATGTGTACTGTGCACGGTAGGATTCCTCAATATCAGGGCTTTCAGAAAATATATACTTTATTGGGGTTTGGGACTTCTATAACTGACAAAAAAATAAAAATATGGAAAAGTCTATTTGGTATGCAGCTACCTTAAAGCAAACATGAAACCTTTAATGCAGTGACATGACAATACATGTGTGAATCCTATTCCTATCCTTACTGTCACAGCTTTTATTTCATGTGGCTATTATGACATGACTTTCTAACTTATTAATACTGTCTGAGTCAATTTATTCAGGAGTTGGTATCTGTTGCTGTCTTATAATACATGACATGATACCGGTATGGGCAAGGAGGTGGGGGAAGCTATTCCCACAGGTGCATGGTGAATTTTAAAATCACTTGTCTGTATTAAATTTTAATATTGAAATACACATTTTACTATGCAAACGGAAATCATACGGGTAGCTTCCTTTTGAGACATGCAGTGAGCAGCGCCCAGAGCACGGCTGGGGTCACTCGACTGCCTTATACACATCTACAGGTCAGCCGAGCAGCCACAGCCGTGCTCTGGGCGCTGCTCACTGCATGTCTCAAAAGCTGCCCGTATGATTTGCGTTTGCACAGTAAAAATGCGTGTTTCTGACTCAACATTAAAATTACAGACAAGTGATTTTAAAATTCACCGTGCGCCTGTGGGTAAAGCTACACATTGGTGTAAGGTAATTGATTCAACACTGGAGTTCAAGCACTGAGACACAACCTCAACTTCTCTTACGCTCAATCAGTCATAATGCGTACATGATCATGGGAAATCCACTATTACAACATATGATATTAAAATCATGATGGATATTTGTGAAGTCTGGAATGCAGCCAGTACTCTGGAATGGATCCGTGTTAGTATCACTCCAGCTTCTCGTATATGACAAAAAGCTGAAATAAACAGAGCTTCTCCCTGCACAGTAATCATGACACCGGGTCATGTAGAGACCCTAAAAACGGGTCTATGGGTCATGTAGTTGTCCGAGGACTGCGATCACTCACTACTTCATTCATAGAGAAATATCCTCACACGTGATATATCTGATACTGTACCTGTGGTGGCCGATCAGGACTATGATCTAAAACTGCGTTCAACTCGGAGAACATCTTGTTGATTTCAACTCATAAACATCTCTGAGTCAGGTTCCACATATTCTACAGTTAGAATATTTGAAATATGGCAAGATACCGCTAAAATATGTACGGAATTTTAAGCTCCGATGTGTTCACTTATGGGGGTCGCCATAATGTTGTTCTGTCAACAACAGCGCCCTCAATAGAGGGACTTCGCACAGATTTTACCATGGATGTAAAAAATAGATTACATCCATGATTTTACCAACAGTTGACATTCTCTACAAACGCTCTTATGATTATGCACTGATTACATTTGCTAGATTTTCTTTGTATATCTTGATTGAGAACAATCACTTCTGTGTTTTCACATAACTGATTAAATCCGAAAGGTCAACCAAGAGTTATTTTACTCGTGTATTTTGTCAATACCGGTAAGTTAGAACTTAATCTATTAACAATTGACATTCACTCTTTGTGTGACTTATGCCCTCGCAACTTTCAAAAGTTCCTTGTAGTAATAATTTATTCATAATTTTTACATCAAAAAGTTCGATTACTGATGTTTCACATCTGTACATGCTGTAGGCAGCTAGGCAGGCAGCATGTAGAAGAGGCGATTTGCATATCGTCTTGACAACCTGGGCAATGAGGAAAGAATTGTACTAGTACATCTTGTGCAGGAAACAAAAGATTTGCCAGCTATTGCACATAGAAGTAACTAATTGATGCTTCCATTACATTGTGATGGAAAATTTGATTGTTGGTCTGTCTGTGTGTGATTTTAAAGGTTCGCTTTCATCTGGTCTCATGGAGCAATGTTGATGGAATAAAATCGTGACAAAAACTGTATGTATCACACTAGCACTGCACACATCATGACAGCAAAAAATTTATTATGCAGACAACTTGAAATGCGTATCAGTGTAAAAGTACTGAGTGACCATAATTTGTGATTTTTTTATTTGTAAACATTTCATCAAATTGGGTGAAAGACCAAATAATAAAATTCCACTCAATTCACAACTGTATAGAAGACGATTATCAGCTTTTGAGCATTTGCTGATTTTTGTTTATCACTGGAAACACTGGAAAACAAACACAAAAAGAGATATAATTGCTTTTTAATTATGATCCTGATTATCATACATTGCTGGGTCAATAATAAAATAAGTAAACTCAGTATTTGTAGGAAGTCCATAGAATGTAGCATTTCATCAAAGTGTGTTAAGATCCATGGTTGTGAAAATGTCTTACATCCCTCAGCTGTTTCAATGATGTTGATAACGAAGAATGTTTTGAAATATTCCTCGTTTGAACACTAACATAGATCTTCTAGAACTGCAATATATACTTACTCAAATAAGATAAAAGTTAATCATGTTTAATTTAAATTGTAGTAAGTTGACGATTACATCACACATTAGGAATTGTTGAATTGGCAAATCATTCTTATAAGCACAGCAAACCAGTTGTTTTTATTGATAGATAATAGATGCACTCATTGTGTACATTATCTGAATGATTTTGGTGAGTGTTTGTATCTGGTGTTGAATTCACTGTCAAATGTCGATCATTAATGAAATTCTATTCCAATTACAGAGATGATCAAAATGAAGTTTAACATTACTCAAAACATCACTCCATTGAGTTCAGTTTTCATGTATCTAACTCTACAATCAACTTCATCATGAATACATATTTTGTTTTTTGATCCAAATAAATGCAGTTATATGAAAATTTTATATCTTCATTTCCCTGTATCAAGTCTTCCTATCATGGAGGTAGACTAGACTTGATTAAAATGCTTAATTCACTGAAACCGACATACAGAACAAATGGCATGCAAAGCTAAATCTAACCATGCATAAATTAGAGTAAGATTTGTTTATAAAATAAAAGAAGACTTACTTCATGAAAATAATAGTGTTTAAGAAGAGAGATCAAATTATTAAAAACTGGACTTGACTCTATTATAGGAACCACTGTCTCTTTTAAGTATTTGTATCAACATCATTTGGGAAACTTAAGGCGAAATAGTTCATGAGTCTCTTAGAATCATTCATGATACCACTGTCTATGATACCATAGAGGGCAGCACTAAGATATGACTTCTACTGTCTATGATACCATAGAGGGCAGCAGTACTAGTAATATATGACTTCTACTGTCTATGATACCATAGAGGGTAGCAGTAAGATATGACTTCTACTGTCTATGATACCATAGAGGGTAGCAGTAAGATATGACTTCTACTGTCTATGATACCATAGAGGGTAGCAGTAAGATATGACTTCTACTGTCTATGATACCATAGAGGGTAGCAGTAAGATATGACTTCTACTGTCTATGATACCATAGAGGGTAGCACTAAGATATGACTTCTACTGTCTATGATACCATAGAGGGCAGCAGTAAGATATGACTTCTACTGTCTATGAGTATGATACCATAGAGGGCAGCAGTAAGATATGACTTCTACTGTCTATGATACCATAGAGGGTAGCAGTAAGATATGACTTCTACTGTCTATGATACCATAGAGGGTAGCACTAAGATATGACTTCTACTGTCTATGATACCATAGAGGGTAGCACTAAGATATGACTTCTACTGTCTATGATACCATAGAGGGCAGCACTAAGATATGACTTCTACTGTCTATGGTACCATAGAGGGCAGCAGTAAAATATGACTTCTACTGTCTATGATACCATAGAGGGTAGCACTAAGATATGACTTCTACTGTCTATGATACCATAGAGGGCAGCAGTAAGATATGTCTTCTACTGTCTATTATTACACTAATTGTAGTTTCATGTTCATATCATGATAGAAAATAATAACAACATGCTCCTGAAATCTCTTTTTCTGGTCACAAATAGTTACTCTATATCTGTGAACGGGAAGTTTTATCAAAGCTGACTTTGCAGCATTTTCATTTCAACAAGATGTGAAACAACTTTGTAAATTTCATCTGCTCGGTAGCACTAACACTTTTGACTAAATTTTCACATTGGGATTGTAATATTTCACATGCGTATCTGTATTTATTATAAAATACAAAGTCACATTTTGGCTGTACGCTTGTGGATGGATTTGACATAAATAGTTGTCTACATATGGTATACATTATACTTCAGAAGATGTCACATGGACACAAGTTTATCCTCAGTAATTGCAAAATGCCCCTAAGAAGTTCCGGAAAGAATTCTGGTGAGTGACGGCAGACGTCTTAGCATCATCTCTAATTGCTGTCATTAAATATTATATTATTCCTTTACAAACTTGTTTTACTAAAAATATTTTGAGTGAAACATTATCAAAACTGCACACAAATGATATTTTTGTCATGTGTTTGTGCTTCTTCTCATATATGCATGTAACAATAGGTTGTTATAATGTCGTATCACAGAAATGTTTCAAACTTTTCAACTCATTTTTTATATCAACAAAAACGTTGTATCATGGCTGATAATAAATAAAATAGTTGTTTGATTCAATGTTGTTTTGTTATTGTTTGGAGTTCATTCAAATCAATGCCTTGCCGATGAGTTGATATGTTGTTTATGACAAGTGTACTCACATTTCTATTCTACAGAGCTGTCAATGCGACAACCAAACAACTGTTTCAGAGTATTATTATCATTCCACGTTCAATGCAGTAAATGTCACACATATCTAGGGTATTTCATTAAAAGATGGCTTTGTAAACTAGGAAGTCTTTTATTGCATTTTTGAGGTTCTAAGACACAAGGAAAGAAATTTTTGCCCCATTTTGCAGGAAATGTACAAACATACATCTTTAGGGAGGTAGCTTGTGAGAGGGTAGATTTAATTTCAGAAAACATACTTTTTTTTGGTCTTGTGAGATCAACGTGACATTGCAAAATAAATACATTGTGTCTGGGGTTGTGCCTGCTAAGTATATCAAAGCCCCATGGATATGTTATATGACAGCAGTACAAGTCCATTGGCAGTTACATGTATGTAGTTGATGAGGTAACCAACCATTTGAATTCTTCCCCTGAAGGTGACTGAAGTTCATTGACAGTTTGTCCATTTAAAGTTCATTTGTTATAAAACTCTGAAGCAGCACGCTATCTTCGTCTTTCTTGTTTCTGTGTTCTTTTCTTTTCCTTTTCTTTCCTGTCTAAAGCTTTTTGTTTGTCTTTTTCTCGTTGTAATTTGTCTCTCTCTTTCTTCTTCTCATGGTCTTGTTTTGCTTTGTCCCGTTTAGCTCTCTCTTTGCTTGTCACATCAGTTTTGTTGGTGTTTTTAAATAACGCTGAAATCTTGCGTCAAGGAAAAGTGACATTGCTGCTGCTTCTGTAAACCATAGACAGTAGACTGGGGTCTTCCTACTGTCCATGTGTAAACACTTACAATATGTCATAAATAAAGGGAGGGGTCATCCTGTTTGTGGCGGTGCAACTTTCTTGTTGATAAGCATTGCGTCTTCCCAGAAATTGGTGATTAGAATAAAACAAATGTGAAGTAAATTCAGTGTTTTGATTTATGTTACTTCACCAGTTTGATAGCTTTCCAAATCATTGCAAGATTTTACCAAATAAACTTTGGTAGCATCCCTTTGTGTGTTTGAAGCTGTTTCTGCTGTGATTACAAGTTTCGATATAGCTGCCATTTGCACCAGGAATAATTGGATGTATTGTGCATAGCGGCAACAGACCCACTGTATGGGCACTACATGCTTAGCCACAGACAAGACAACCCCTCTCTTTAATTTCAGTTTAGCATGTGTGTTCAAGAACACTTAGGTCCATAATCTATCAGCTGTCAATTGCCATTACCACATATAAAAGCGAAGTTTTCCTTTTCCAATGAAAAATACTGGATTTCTACTTGTCTTTCTTTGGAACATTTTTGCTATTGAAGTTTGAGTCTGTCATGAACATTTCAGAAAATCATGAGAACTCTAGAATCTAGCAAAAGACATCCAACAGGCAAAAGTCTGAGTCCTGGTGTTTTAGTTTAGTTGCACATGCAGGGGTTCTCATGGCTAGGCCTGACTGTTGAGAACAGGAATACTGTATCTCAAAGTAGATACAGAATGTATTTTGCAAACAACTAGCTGCAGGTTTGGTTATTGCATTTTATTTGTACAGTTACTGTAACTAGCATGTGACATGACACCTCAATTATGATGTGACATGTGATACAGCTGCTTGTAAAAATTATCCTGAGATACATGTTTCATTGATGAACAAAACCAAATCCTTCCATAATCATTTCTTCAAATATCAACTTGGACCTTCTTACATTATTGTGTTGTAAATTTGGAAATATCCGAACAAAACAAAAATGTCACCAAATGTCAATATTCAACTAAAAGAGTAAGTCTACTTTTAAGATATGTCAGACAGGGACCGTAATTCTATGTGATTGCAGAACACCATTTTAAGTTTGTGTCAAAGTTCACTAAAGTTTTTCTTTCACGTTAAGAAAACACGGCACACATTTGTACGCTTTATTGCAAAGGATACAACTATCCTGGTTTGGGAAAGCTCCAACATCATTGCCATCACCATTATCATCAGTAATCAGCTGTTAAGGAATTAATGAGTGAACTTATCAAGAATAGTTATTCAGCAACACACACAGCAGATAATATACAAACCATAGATGAAACAGACAGTGAGAACAAGACACAATTTAATAAGTCTATCGGACCAGACAGATACACTATATGTATTTGAGACAACACATTCCCTAATTATATGTAGTTTGGTTAATGTTTCTGAATAATAATACAAACATGCCACAACTGGCAGTGGTCTGACAATATATAACTAGCATTCATAATAGTGTAGTTGACATATACAGACATTGTATTGACAAGCTGAATAGTGGGGGTTTCAGCATGTTTTGGGGAATAGAACAAGAACTTGCAATTGACATGCAGAAAACAGTTAAAAAATTATCAAAAGTTAAAGCGATTGTCCGTTTAATTTACTTTGCAGTGGATTACACTGCCCTCTATTGTTGAACAACAGAAAGGATATCTCTCTTCTTCTTCAGACACATCTCCATATTGTTTAAGTAGCGCAGCTTTTCTCTGCCTTTCTTCATTACTCAACTCTTTCTTCACAATGCTTGTTGCATGTTTCTCCATCAGATTTGCTACAGCCTGGTCATTGGCTGCTTTCTCTGTAACCAATAATGTTTTTCTTGAAATGAATTCTGTAGGTCATAGCTTAATTTCCTGGAAGGTTACACACACCTTGCTTGTACAAAGCTCACCAAGGATTCATGTTTGATAGACATGGTAGTTTGATACACTATAGCAAGGACATTGAACTCTCTGAGAATCTATGAAAATTATGATGGAAAAATGGTCTCCAACTGTGATTGGAGATATTTTTTCAAGCAAAATCTCTTGGACTGCATGATGCTTTGACATTTTTATGGCCTGGTTTAACTTTCATTACACATCATAGTATTTCAAATTGAGAGGGCACCCATATCAGTCACCGCATCTTGACTTAGATACACTATACAGTGTTTCATCTAGAGAGGGAGATGGGGGGATTCCCCCTCTGTTGACATGTTGGCACCCCCTATTTGTCAAGGGGGACCAGCCCCCTATGAAATGTTGCCAGTCACACCTTAGAGATACAAGTAGAACACGTGAACTGGTGAAATCCCCCCTGAATTTTCTGGTAAAGGGGGAAAATCCCCCCTGCTGATGCCATCTTGGATGAAACACTGACTATATAGAACTAGTACATGTACTTTCAAACATGTTATAAAACTGTGTGAATTACAATTAGATGTTGTGGATTGGCAGATGAATTACTGTAGAGGTTTTTGACAAGAAGCCATACTTTTACCACTGACTAGAATTTCCAAAAGCTGTAAGCTGTCTTTTGTGGATGAGCTACAACCTGAAATTCATGCAGAATTCTAAAAGCAAGTTGTAGGCCAATGTTTGGATATAAAGGATGATTCTCTATGTACATGAATCAAACCCTACAATCAATCAGTGATACATTTTATGGCTTAAACAGTTACATGACTTGAACTTGAGCAAAAATCACTATTGTCTCGTGATCATATTTTTTGACAAGATCACCTCAGAATATCTTTTGACAATTTCACCTTGTTACAATATTTTTTGACAAGTTTACCTCATAATAATATTTTACGACAAGGCCAAGTAATGCAGTTGTCAAGTTGTAGCTTATTCTTCATTTCAAACAACAGATCTATCAGATTGTGAACTTGAAATATGAAGCTACATTCATCCAGGGCCAATGCCGCCATTATGGATCACGTTGGGTTTTATCAGATGATTTGACTCACTACATCATCAAAATGTTTCCGTTCAATACAACAGAAATTTCAACATGAAAGGGTTTCCATCTGTGGTAGTAAGAGACAAGATGCTGACCATCATACTTTGTAATTCTATGATACAATACATTACCTTCAGCTTTTAATTTTTCAGCTTCAACTTCTTTTTCTTTTTGTGTTTCATTCCATTTTGAAATAATTTCCCTACAAGTATCCTCCACTCCATCTTCCTATAAACCAAAGGCATACATTTAAATTTAAAACCCAAATGACATACAATGAAATTTAAAAAAGAATTCACCATGACACCTTGTACATTATCAGAGAGACCAATGTGTAGTGAACATTTCATCAGCACAAAAAGTAATGCCATGGGGCTCCATCTCAAACTTTTATGGTGTGAGATAAAATTATACTCACAAGAAGATGATAATCACTATATGATACATGTGTCTCTTACACTGACAGAAACCTTTGAAAAGCAATTTTCTGATGATGATTAAGTTGCAGACACTGCTATTTGTATTTTTACTATGATATGCAATGTAATAACATGACATTATGGAATACAATAAGGCCAAAATACATTCTTGGTTTTGCATCAATGTGCAAGTAGGTATTAAGGGGGTTTTCTGTAAGTTGTTCTCGCACGTACACCGCCAATCCAATGGCTATTATAAAGGTTGGCATTACAAATGTTCATACTGCTGCATTTCATCTGAACACTGACAAACATGAAAATCAATCTGCCCAAGGAAAGCTAAATTAAATCACAGTCACTCCAAAAACTAGTATGATGATCTTTATCAACGTCCCTGACCATGCTCTGACTGACAGCGACCATGTTAACTGTGAACATTCGTGAAACATGTGACAACTGATATGATAAACATTAAATTGTATACCGTTATTTCAGAGAAAAAGCTGACCAAATCTTCGGTTTTATCCTCGTGACTTGAATCATCTGTCTCTAAGATTCCAGTGATATACGACCCGAAGACTTCCTGGTCGATGTTAAGTTTTGACAGTTTTGCCGAAAGCCAGACATCAAACGAGCTCTCGCTGACGGCAGCAGCCATCTTGCTGTTCGTTAATTTGTAGTTCTCTACTCCAATAATGATACTGTCTGGAGTTTATGAGTCTGTATTTACTTACACATATTACGGAAAAGTTATTGTCAATAATTCCAGTCCACAACAACAATATGGAAAACGCTATGCAGCCATTGTAAATAAATTGATAAAAGAATAAAGAAAATAATAAATAGATTTAAATGTGTCAATAAAATAATTAGTTAAAAGACGTTCCCCCTTGAAGTCTGTATCTTATGTTTAGGCTTAGGCCTACTGCTGAGATTTCTACAAGTGTTATGATTGACCGAAATCATGCAGTTGTGTGATTTAATTTATGGCGGATGTAACAGGTGACTGGTTTCTTGGTAGAATGAAAGATCCGTCGTTTGAGGGCGCTCTCACCCCACCCCGGGGCGCACAGAGAGTCCCCTCGAGCGAAAGGGAAGGATTAGCGATAAAAAGTGATTTTTTTTCTCTCTCTGTAGGTTCTTAAAATAGGTTATCATTCCAGCCTGTACGCTTATGTACATTATAGTCTCATCCTTGGTGGTTTATCGACTTGCAGGTAATGATTAAGTATGGAATATATTAATCGTACATGCATTTTAATGATTTACCATACATATTTGGAACTATCACAACTACCCCAATCATTGTACCTTCAATTGCATTGCGCACATTTTTCTGAAAATAAAATGCTAGCCCGGGTAGTAAGTCTGTCACAACACCAATCAAAGCATTTCAGCGGGTTTGTTTGGTTTAATACAATGATTTTGTAAAATACTAAGTGTGTTCAAGAGGTAACAACAGCCTCGCACTGTTCAATGAATTCATGACGAATTAAATGGTTTCAGTTCCTTCAAGTGTTTACCACAGAAGTCACGTCATGATGATTCCCGACGTGAATTGTTTCACTGATGATACCTAGATTTCCATGTATTCATTTCCATACTTACTTATAAATTATTTATTCATATTTACATTCTGGGATAGAATTTAGAAAATATGAGATAGATTAGGTAAGGCACAAGATCAATGTCTGAATGCCACCAAAATTTTGGAAATGATTTCATTTCTGAAAATTGTTTTCAGTTCATCTTCACATGTATGTGGAGGTCCTGTGTCACTTAACGAAATAAAACGCTCGGAACTATTTTATAATCTGTTTGATCGAAGTAGAGTCAGAAGAGTTGTGAACTTTCAAATCAGGAAGTTTGCAGGTCACGTAGAATCTTAAATGTTATCGATTGGATATGTTGTGATCTATGTATGCCGAAGGAAATTGTTTATAGTCTACACTGTGGAAACTCTACTCTGTTCCTACGGAAGAATAACGTATCGTGGAAGGGTGTTGGGTCTTCCCCTCTTTTGTCCATTGTTGTAGAGTATTCTAGGCCCGGTGGTGGCAGTCCCCGGGTTGGTGGGTACCCATGCGCGTTACCAAATTCACGGAAAAGGGGGTGTTTTTCTTCAGTCATCTCGGAGATTCTAGGTCCGTGAAATCGAGAAAAAGGGGTACTTTTTCAGAGTAACCTCCGAGATTAGGGGTAGTCCTTTCATAATCTCCCTAGGACACTAAATCTGGTCTAGTCTCACTCACAAAGAAAATGAAAAACAGTACCGTACGTTTGTATGTACATATGACGTATACATGCCCATCACTTAGGGTCCATCCCCCCTATAGGATAAGGAAGATGATTGTGTATGAATGTGACTAAAATCAGGTGAGGACAAACATTTGTGATGTATGTACATGTATACAAAGTCAACCTCCAGGGTCAACCCTGGAAGTCAACATACTAACCTCCTAGATTTCGAAAATAAGGGTATGTTTTTTACAGCTAATTTCTCCCAGATTTGCCACAAATAGGGGGTGTTTTTCTCAGAAATATTCTAGGAAAGGGGGTACTTTTCAAACTTGGGTAACAAGCATGGGTACCCACCAACCCGGGGACTGCCACCGCCGGGATTCTAGGATGAGAATGGCTACAACTAGATCAGTACATGTAAAACTACCCAGTTCAAATCGCGCTTGTGATAAACTCATCCCAACACTGTCCACATAATATAGAAGACAATTTTACGCTTTTTGAAAGAAAGGGTTCGCGAAGGCTCTATGTTATAGTTTGTTCTGCGTGTTATTACAATCTGAACCGTTTACGAGAGTGACATCGTCGATAAGAGTACAACGACCTCAGACGAACCCGAGGGATAGGAATATGGCCGTTGAGGACGCTGTTCGCAGCGATATGACTGGGATATTGGCCTACCTGTGCATCAAGGATTGACAAAGTCACAGAGTTCAGAATCAATCAATCAAACTATTGGTGGGTTATGAATGAGCAATGGGTTGAGAAGTTTTTGCAATTTACAACAGAAAACAAACAAAACCGTTGTAACATTAAACCCGTTTCAATCGTACATGAAATGCTGTATTGACAAACACAAAGTGATCGAACGTCCTTATGTCAAGGCTACTGACGTTATTTATTGATAAATTATTGGTTGATCATTAACCAAACAAGCTAACCTGTCTGTTTTTATTGGATGACCGTACCTATCACGTCCTTATATGGAATTAAGTACCGTGATTACGTAGCTCTCTTGCTCAGCTTTGGCCTCCAATTTCAGTTGCTCGCAGAAACAAAATCAGACTTCCAAAGCGACGATTGAGCAATTTCAAGACGCGTGTAGATCTGAACACACTGCATCCTTATCTGCGAGGCATTTGGTGGAAGATTTTCAAGGGACACTGATATCAAGGTTACACTTGTTGCTCGTCGGTAGAATTCAAAATGGCAGCACAGCATACAGATGACGCACCTTTGATAACACCTGTGGACGAGGCACCTGAGGAGCAACGATGTGAAATTCAAATCGAACCAGAATTCGAAATGCCAAAAACTAAAAAGCGGCCGAAACCTCTCAAGGTTAACATGAAAGAGTCCTCGTCATTGGGATATGGTATTGGACATATTTTACTGGGTGCGTCTTTGTTCGGACTCGGCATTGTTTCAATATTCCTCGGTTGTCAGCTGTTTTACTACGGCACTCCAGCCTGGTGTGGGGCCTTCGTAAGTACACCTACATATCTAAATAAGTACACATTAATGTCTGCACAGTCTCGATATCTCTTTATTGTTGTGTTCGAATTTTAACATCAATGTTATAATTATCAAACAAATCGTATGGGTCGTGTATTTTGTGTTGTGATATGGAGGTCAGTCAAATACAGCCAATTAGATCAGACAGTTAAACCGTTGAAGGCTGACACAGACAGCAACTCACGACTGTGCTTTCCTTACATTTTGTTCCATTTTAAACAACAACTCTTCAGCAAGACAATATTAAGAAATGATCAGTTATTAGAATGTTGCACTCCAAAGATATGAGAAAAATACCAGAAAACGGTAAAATATATTAAACGCCAAGGTACTTGAATGCAATCGTCTATGAATAGACACAGATTCAGGGTAGCAAGTGTATTTGACCGAAAAAAGGATAAGACAAACCATCATAACTGAAAGTATTACAGTTAAAAAACGCACACTATGATGAACTGAACATCAATGTCTCACACTTTAAGTTATCCAACGATTAGAAGGCATAAGTCCTGCACAGATCGTTACACAGACAAATACTAATAGTGTTATTGTGTAGCCTCATATCATTAGTCACTCACGTTGGCATATTTGATGACGTCATTTTTACCAAAGTGCGTCAACAACTCTGGTTAGCTAGTGTGTCTGGATCCTTTGTTTACTGCTCTGGTAGATAAAAACCGAGATCACAGAATATTTCATACTTTTTGATCTGAACTAATCTAGTAATCGTACAGAAACTCTCTACGGACGATTCTGCAAACGACTAGAGTGATAAAAACAAACTAAAAAACTGTAATTTTTCGAACAAACAATGCTCTACTCAGCCATAATAAGCGAGAAAAGCATTCATCAGACGAAGTGACACTATCGTTGTTACTCTGATTTATTCAGTATAATTTGAAAATTTGCGAGTAGTGCCAACAAAGTTAATGTAAATCACTTTAATGAGCTCAGAGTGCCCGAACTTGTCAACTTACTACTTTATCATGGCTGTACATGACTTTTGCATTTTCACCTTTCCATGATTTATCCCATACGAATAATTGCAATAGCACTTGATATGGCAATTTTCATGAAACTCGAAGACATTAGAGACTGTCTATGTTACCACACCAAACACTGAGATAAATTCAGTACACATTTTTGCTCAAAAGAAAAGTAAAGACAATTAGAAATGTTAAACCAGTGATATTTATTTCGAATTTTCCCGCCCTTTGTTATGTTGATCAGGATTGCAACTCTTATATTTACTTCGAATATTGACAACACTTACAAAGAAACATTAAAATACACAATTCAAAGGAGCAGCGGTACTTTAAATTTACCCGAATACCTTAATCTTCGATTAAAAATTGTTTACATGGGAAGTTGTTCTGATGATAATTTGTCACAATGTTGATAAGATTGAAATGAAACCAAGAAGCAACAATTTCACGGTCTATGTGAGTCATAGCTATATGCCATCCAATATTTTGTGCTGAAATCATCTTATGAAACACCGACAGTAAGATAAAATCCACTTAAGATTTTTATCTTGCTTTTTTCGGAACAAGGTGGTACGATGGAATCGTTTTCTTACAATTTTATTTTCGTATTATTATTTTTTTAGTTTATGGCAACCGGAGTTATAGGAATCGTAGCCACGCAGAAAAAGGACCAATGCATCGTAAGTACCTATATCGATCAATGATATGCTTGTTGCAATCGGTAGAATGTACATCTGCTTGGCAATTCTGAACTTCAACAAAGCCTCTACAACTGACATTGTCGTTAAATATTAATTTTGTCTTGATTATTTTACATTTTCTTGTCCTCGAAATTGCTTTTGAAGGTCAGGTTTATATCGTTTTCATGTTTTCGAAATAGTCAACAAATTCTGTAGCATTATCGCTGTCAGGCGAGCTGAATGAGCCATCATGTTTACGCCCTCTACGTCAAGCAATTATAAATGCAGACTCGCCAATATCGAACTCTGTGAAGAATTTAACACAAAGAAAGAACCAGCATAAAATTGCAAATGACCGCGATATTGGTTCTGTAGGCTTCCATAGAAATATTTAAAAGTTCTTTAAAATATAATTTGTTGTTGTTGTTGTTGTTGTTGTTGTTGTTGTTGTTGTTTTTGCCTGCTATCTGAGGAAATGACAACACTTATTCAAAGAAATGACAGGCTCCACGTGGTACAGGCTCACAGCTATTTTGAAATTAAAGTAGCTGGACTAACAGGTGGGCATTAGTTTTGAACAACTTGAAACGAAAGACCTAAGGCTTATGTAAAAGATCGGCTTTTACGCCATCTGATTCGTCAACTTTGCAATTCAAACTAGTCAAACTGTGTTCTTTTCGCCAGTGTTTTGCTGTATTGTTGAGAAGCAGTGAATACATTGACCAATTCTATTCTTTATTTCCCATGATCAAGGTGATCGGATACCTAGTGACGTCAGCCCTATCAATTGCTGGGGCATTGATCGTGTTCGTACATGGAGCCTATGCTTTCATGAAGGAAGAAAATCTGCCAGCTTACGGAGATGAGGTCAGAAAAAAATACTAGTTTTACAAGTTTTGGGGCAGAATAGTCAATAGTTGATATATAGTTCCGACAGCAACTGAATATCTACTGCATTGCTAAGCCCTAGCCGTGAATTTTTGAAATTGATGAAGTCGTAAACACAGAGTTTAATCATCTTTCGTCGAGTGTTTCTCGCAAAGTGAGATTGTGCTGTACTATCTGTCATGTGATCTGAAATCAACCAATCAAGTAGCGAAGATGAAGAAAAGGGTATGTGTTTGATACTCCAACAATAAATTGATGATGTTTTTTTCACGCAGGATGACTATGGCTATATACCATCCAGTATCCAATCACGTAAAGCCGTTGATGGCGTTGTAACTGCCTTAGCAGTGATGGAGTTCATTATTGCAATCGCATCGACTACCAGCTGTGCCAAGGCACTTCAACAGCCGCTGATACCGAAACACCCACAGAGGGCTCCGGTAAGAAGAAGACGTTTTGAGCGTTGCTTTTATATTTATGCAAAGTCATCAAGGATTGATCGTAATCATTTGACAATAATAATTTAAATACATTCTGTAAATACTATGGCACGCTGTCGGGGGCACGCTGCTTTACCATCTAACGTGTCAGTGTGCAGATTCCTTGAAAATGGCATTTGATATTTCACGATGGGCTGCAACGTAACAGTTTATAGAAAGGATGCCACTATGCGATCAGTTTTATATTATTCTCCTGTTTTTATATATCTTCGTTATCTGTCTCTGTTACAGATCTACATGATTCCAGCCGTGTCGGTTGATGGCCGAGTTTTGAACACAGCCACAAGTTCCAACAACCCTGGTGGCGCTTTCTACATTCCGGCCCGAAAATCAAATCAGCATACAATGGTTCCCATTTCCATGACCGGAATAATGTCCAATGGAGAATCACTTGCTTGAAAGTTGTGAAAGATCTAGAATACGTTTTAAAAGTATTGCCTTCGTAAAATGTTGCTGCATGAGCTTATGACATTGCAAGTAACAAGTACATTTGTAATATAGACTGTACATGTCGCGTTCTTATCAATTTACAAATCTATTTATGTCTTGGTAACTGCCACCCTTCCGAGTTTTATTTTTTTAACTACTGGATATTGGGCCGATATTTTGTTTTATGGAGCAATTAGCAAAATTGCATCAAATACGAATTCCTTTACGTTTAAGCTTCGCTTCGATGATCTCCCCCGCGTCGATGATCTACCTGTGTAAAGTTCATCGTACGGTGTGATAGCGTAGATGTACCAAGGCATAATGACGTCATTTGCTTGGTTGGACTCTTTTCTGAATGTCTGTATCTGATCAAGTCAAGCTAGATAATTTTAGACATTTCAGTCAATATCGGCAATGATTCGTAGAGTCGACATCGACATTGGTTTTAAATGACATAGATCCTTAGGTCTTGTAAAATAACATTCATAGTTATAGGTTCTAGTCTGTCTGCCCTTCTCTTCTGATCTCTTCAAATCAATAAATGTCAGTCTTTCAATTTTAAAACATGACTACAGAATAAAAATACCTGCATACCGTTCTACCTGTATGTCTATTTGCCTATTATCGGTCGGTCTGTCTGTCTGTCTTCTGTCTCACTCTGTTTAATTTATACTTTCAGTCTGCCAGCTTGTCTTTCCATATATCAATTTCGAAATGCCACTTTTATCTCTCATCGCATTTGACTTTACAAAACGACAAAACTACCATCTTTGGTGTTCTTATTAATTAGGAACATATTGATGAAAATACAATGCGAATTCCAATGTGGCTTCGTTTGCACACGACCCTAAAGAGTGACTACTGAACTTTGAATGAAGCGATCGTTCTCTCACGATCTTTTAACAGTAACACACTCACAATAACTCAGTATTCATAAATATGATTACTCAATTCCTCTTGAATCCAATAGTGTCTAGTGTGTGTATATTTTTCTAAATTGAATCATTATAAATCATCCGTATAGTGTATCAAACGACCAGAGTACAGTGTGACCTGTATGTAGCCAACTATTCTCCATGCATCTACCACTAACAGATTTGGTATCAGTAATCATTTTAAAAGCTTAAATATATGGTTACTCGAAAATTACTTTCTATAATCATGTTTGCCTATACTTTCATCAGGGAGTCGTTTAAGGTATACAGCGTCCCGAGGACTGATATTCGGACTAATTTTCACCATCTTGGGATGTTAAAATCAAACAGTTGTTCCCGTTGAGTTAACATAGGGATGACGACCATTTTGACTTTCTAATATCGATGAATGTAAGGTAATTTTTTGCACCAATCTTTGCACAGAGTCCCCTGTTTCTTCATTCTTCATTTGATAAGAGAATGGTAGAAGGTTTTAGTGAGGAAAGTTTGAGCAAAAATTTAAGTATTTAACTTTCGAGGCGGATAATACCTTAAACTTTTCTCTTTCATGAACGAAAAGAAATCATAATCTACCTTTGCAAAATTCAGATACGAGAATGAAATTACTTTCAAAATTTCATCAAATTCAAAATTATCATTAGGGAAAGACTGCATTAACTTGCATGGTACCTGAAACCCGGGTCCTTGCTGACCAACTCGGGTGACAAACAGAAGACTTTTAATCCCCCAAGGTGTGAATGTTCCATTGTTAGATTTATCTTATCCAGCTGGTGCCATTGTAGTGCCATTGTAGAAAAGGCAGGTCTGTGAAAATGATCCTCATAGGGAAGTAGGGTATTCCTAAGTTAATGGAGCTTTCCCGTAATGTGAATAAACATAATGGAGGCCATATGGTTATTAATTTGTAGACGATGAAAATAACTGTATATATCAAATAGGGTAACTTATTATTAACCTGTCAGATGGCAAATACATCCATTTTTTGCGGTAAATAACTGCAGACTTCTCTTCTATATGTAACGCTTTACCGCCATTGAAATGATAATTATATTGTCACTGATGAAATAGTTTCCCGAGAATTCCTGGGGAGACGGAGAACAAATCTCAGATGTATCATTTGCGGTTATGAGTTTGGAATTTGTCAGCTCCAGTGGCGCTAAAGTTGAAGGTGAGGGTTTATCTAGCTATTCATATATACTTAAATTGTATTGGTGATACTTATATAACTTCAGTTGTGTCACATATGTGGGCGACTGATGATATACTTGCTATGATCCTATAAAATATTGAAATAACAATAAATGTAATTCTTGATAACATTTGCTCTATCTTTCTTCTATAAAACATGAACATTTGCTTGATACACCCACTCTCATATTTACGACATCATACTAGCCTTGCAATCGTAAACAAATCGCAACTGTTAAGGTATTGTTGACCAGGGCATATTAGTGCATATTAAATTCCACTTGTCGACAATAAAAATGGTGTTTCACTCCGTACAGAGATTGTAGTGGTGTGGGTAATCATAACCTAACTTGTGAGTCTCAGCAGTAGCCACACTAAATGGTGGGGGCGTGCTGTCAACGACTCGGAGAGGCTCTAGCTTGGTTCGAATTATCCAAGCCGCACTGCTGACCCACTGCGTTTCAATTTCTGTGTGGAGATTATGCAAAGTATCGAATATCCTGGCTTCTTTTCATTCCCGTTATCAACATTTCAAAAACAGTGCTTATCACGATTTTAAACACATTTTGAATGTCAATCTTTCAACCCCTGCCATTTAAGGATGAGGATGGATAGATAATGCATAAAAACCTTGTTGTTGTTTTACAAATACTCAAGTTTAAAATTAGATATTAATTTCGGAAAGTAGTTTACAGATCATGAGCGAAATTCATTTTTATCATTAAAAACAAAATTTAGGTGTTTTACCCTAAATATGTAAGCCTTTCATCCTTCGAGTACACTATTGCCATCATACTAAACTTAGCATTCTCTGGGAATTTTGGAAAATATGTTAGAATTTTTCCATGTCATCTTTGATAAGAAATGTTGCTGTGAAAAAACTGTGTATTGCTTAAGTTGATGTTCTTGACACAGAAAAAGAATTACAAACAATATTTTGGAGCAAAGTTATAAATCAACTTTTTGCTGTACACATGCAAGCTTCAGAACTATCTCAGAGTTGCGATGGCATCCATCACAACGCCTCTACCGTCAAAGGAGTTGTAAAATACTGAGACCATATAGCCTCTGCGATGGAATCGCCATTCCGTATCAAGTCAAGGGGTCAAGACACTATTTGATCCCAGCAACATGACATTCTTTAAGTTATGAATTGTCATTTCTAATAAGCTATACCTCTTGATTCGTATGAAAAGTCGCTGCACTCTATCTGTCACAGGCATATTTCTTTTGGTTTAATTTCTGTCTTTCGTTACTATCCAACACACCGATATTTAACTGTTTAAGTAACTCAAAATATACTCTATGAAGATTTACAGTGGGTAAATTCGTAAGGCAAATAGTACAATTTTATTTGCATTCATAGCGAAATTTAATGAGTAAAATATGGTTACGGAATATGTGTTATGGAATCTGTAAGTATGGATGAGCGGATTAAACATTTTAATCGCCAAAAACAATTTGTTCGATGCTTCAATTTAGATATTTGCAACAGCTACTGAACCGCATACTGAAGTGAATTTCTGAAAGTTTCTGAAATATTCACACGCACGATACCGATACAGTGGTTTTGACTCATTCAACGTTGCAGTTGCGATATCTTTAACGTAAGATTAACTGTGCCTCTTTCGCTATCGAAGGCTACTTTGATAGAAACGGTAACTGTAATTCTGTTACATGTTACCAATTGATAGCCGTGCTTGTTGTGCTTCGCCAGCTTTGTGCTCTGTCACGGGGTTAAGAGTTTATGACATGAAGAATGAGTGACAATAGTTAATATTTGATCAGCCGTTTTTGCTCCAGTCGAGCAGTCATGGCGTCTGGTCAGTCGTCGGAGGGCCATGCAGGAGAAGCTGAGCGCAAGAAACGGAGAGTTGACACACGTGACAGAGACTATCACACATTATCAGGAGAAACCAATGCCGGTACGTAATGGGGAGGCTATTCCTGTCCAAGTAATCGTGATGTATATGAGAATGTAACTTTGTCAGACCTATGCAAAAGCCGTAAAATTTGAACTGATTCAAAATGGACGTTTGCTGATTGACTCGTCACGGTCATTATGAAACAAAATCTGACAAAATTCAATATTTTCTGTTCCATGATTCAACATTAAAATGCTTCTTAATCGAAATATCTATTTCATGGACACTCTATAGAAGGCCAATTTTTAAGTTGGAAAGCCGTTTTTATGTGTTGTCGTTCGACCTAAATCTGTCGTTCAGCAAACTGTGTCCGCCATATTGGTCAGGTTATTGTATGTCTCAAAGCCACTGAAATATTAAAATGTAGATTTATCTAGTCAAGCTTAGTTTAGTTGGCTGAAGTTGTTTGCCACAAGAAAACATCTCATTCAAATGACGACTTTTACAAATGTAGCATAATGGCAGTAGGTAAATTTTCTCATATAGCACAGGAAAATATCAAATACTTGCACTGGCTACCTTGCAATTTGTTGACAAAAACGAATTATACGATACCGACTTCAGAGGCGGCTATTTGTTGTTATGTTACTGAAAATATGACGTCAACACTGCCGTACGAATTACCACGACAATGTCCGATCACTTCAAGAACTAAATTGTGTGATCTGTGTATCACCATGTCGTTTTAACTCTGTTTGTGAGTATGAATTGTGAAGCCCTGAGTAACTCTTCGAAACTTGTCGCACACTGAAACAGCGCCCCCTTTTCGCAAAGACCGAATTTCTTTCGAGCACCAACTGGCCACAAAAATTTTGAAAGAAATAAAGCGGCAAGAACGTCAAAAGGAAGTGCAGTTCATAGACCCTATAAGAGAATGTTTTGTTGGTTTTTTCGATTTCTTGGATCACTAGCAATCCGCCAATTTTATGAAGACTTAGCACCTGTCATTTATTAAGAAGATTGGAACTAATTTGGGATAATTGGATGGTGAAGTAGTGCCGATTTAATGTAACCTCATCTGCATTTCGTTTTAAGTTAAACACTTGTTTCTATGAGTAATTTGTAATATCGCAACATTTAGCTATAGGGCACCTAAAACTTTTGAGAAATTTGAAAAATATAAAGATCCAATTATCCCAAATTAGTTCCAATCGTGTTTATTGTATATATTTGACAGGGGTTTCACCTGATCTGACAGGAAGCGAAATTCTAGCTGGGCGAGGTTACCAAAGACAACAATATTCTCCAACCCATACGATTTCATCAAATTATGACAGTTGGAGTGATACGTTCAATATGCCTACAAGACAGACATACTTTCCACAACAACATACTCATGGTAAGTTATGACATGTTGTCACTTCAAAGTGCAATTAATGAAACTCATCGAACTGATCGGCTGATATCACCTGTAGAAAAGATAGTATTATATAGGGACTGGAGTTAGCGTTGACGTTCCTATACGGCTTGTTATTCAAAAAATAATTTTATTGCTACTTGAAACTAATCAGCCAATGTTTAGAAAGCAGTAGGGAATCGTTTTGCTTTTTTGATCGTTTGTTTACTTTTTAAAATGTCTGAAACACTCTGGCGAAAGTTAAATCCTCTTAAGTATTGAAAATCATAGATTTTAATACCATGATTGGAATTCAAATCATTTAGGGATAAGCGCGGACGTTGAAAAGCCGTCATAAATGTCGACAAGATCATTAGAACAATATGTTAATAAGATAGTATTTCTCAGTTCGCTATACAAAAAAATGATTAACACACCTTTAAAAGGAAAAGAAGAAGTAAAATCACTTTCATAATCAATATTAACAAATACTTACGCGAACACCAATGAATTGGGGATTACCATTTTCAAAGCCGACTTTTGATTTCATCACGTTCGGCAGTGTCTTATACATGAAAATAAAAGTACAAATCCACTGGTCATATTTTTAAATTCACAAGTTGATACAAGCTAGGAATATACATCCTCCATTTTACGTTTTCAACAGCGGTTTCACCTGATCTAATGGAAACAGGAAGTCAAGCTGCTGCAAGGCAAGATTATCAAAGACTACACTATCCAGCATACCAAAGTGTTCCATCCAATTACGAAAATCAGAGTGATTCCTTCAATGTACTACAGTCTAACTTGCCATCACAAATAACACAAGGTAAAAATAATGTACGCATGTCAATACAAATAGTGATACTACGATGTGCTGTTACTAGTTACAACATTCAGTGGTGAATATAATTTGCATAAATTACAGTTGAATTACAATGTAAGGAGTGAATAAATTAAAAAGCTGTAAAATATTCATTTGACCTCAAAGTGACAAGAAGTACTCACCATAGTAAAAGCAAATGGCTTTCAAGGGAAATAAAAAAAAAATATATGCAGACCTCCTCTTTCAAAATGGAATGACCCATCTCTTATGTATGTCGAATTTTCCTCAACAACTGTCAATATAAGTGGGTTTTGTGTGACTGATTACGTCTTCTTCCAATGGGAGGGCGACTTCAATGTTTCATTTTGAGATGCAATTAAGGATCATAACAAATCAGTGATATACTTGAAATCGTTGTTTATACATTAAAAGAGTATTTACACAATCCAATCAGAAGTGGACTTCAATCTTGGCCAGATCACTCCAGACAAGTTGAAACCCAAATGACTCCATTGCATTATGAAAGCCTACTGGGTAATTCCTTCAATACACAACAGTCGGGACAAGAGCCTCATGGTAAGATAATGTACATAGTACATAAGTCATGATACTTAAGCTGTCCTATCATTTAATATTTCATTAAATGTCATGAAACTGCCTGGTGAATAAGGTTTAAAGGTAATTGACGATGTATACTTAGGAACTCAATCTGGGTTAGCTTGTTAGCGTCCAAGGTTGAACTGTTGATCGTTACGAAATATTTATCTTCTTCTTTGCAAAATAATCAAATGTCAGCCTTTTCGTAGGAATTGCTCGTCCCTCTAGTTCGCCATGCAGTTGCATAAAACTTAGAATGCATTCTGTTATCATATATTTTGCCAGTAGATTCAGCTGAACCCTGGAGAACAGAAATCCCAGCTTGGCAAGATTATCAAAGACAGCACTATCCTGCAACCCTCCGACCTCCATTTAACTATGAAAGTCAGAGTTGTCCCTTCAATGCACGTGTACGACAGCCTTACTTGACTCAACAAATGACACATGGTAAGATAATGCACAACGATGTCATAAGGCCTATGATATTCAGATATGACGTCATCGCGATTTGCCACACTTGTCACAGTGCTGGTTTACTCATTAAAATTGTATAGACGATTGTTGCATTAAGGAGCTTCATGGCTAATGTTGTTTCTGCAGACTCTTCAAAAAGAGGTCGTATTAGATAGTTGATGAATGACTTGCAAGTAATATGGAAAACTTATGTGTAAACTCGACAATTGGTTTTTCAATTATAAGGGTTCTCCACATGCTTGGACCCAAGTTCTCTTTCGTATTGAGAGTCAAGTATAACAGCATCACATAGCTTTAGAACAATAAAAATTAAGACTTGTTAAATGTAATTTGTGTAATTTGAACGACGTTGATGACTGCTTTACATTAGTCATATTGTGCCGTCCGCCGATTGATTTGAAAACTCCTTTATTATGCATTGATGAAAGGATTCTCATCTGATCCAACAGGAAGAGGCATTCCGCTGAGCAATATTATCAAAGACAACGCTATCCAGCAACCCCAAGTCAAACATTTAGTTATGAACATGAGATTGCAATAAGGTATAACCAGCAGCCACAAATTGCACAAGGTGAGGTGATGTGCCTAATCATTAGTATACCAATATTGCAATTAGCAATATCAGTCACAATACTCGATTTTGAATTTTTTTGAATAAATATTAGTGCAAAGTTTCTGGTGTTCAGGGTATTAATTTCTGTTTGGTAAAAAAACCAGTAAAGCTTTTTTCACACAAAAAATGATATTTAATCAGCTTTATTTTGAAAAACCAAAACAGTGAATGACACCTCGAATGTAAACTTAGCAAACAGTCTTCGCAATTTTGAATTCACCACAGGATTAGACCAGCCCTGAATTAATTTTTTTATGGAAATGCTAGTTGTTACGATGACATTACTTTCATATACACCTTGAAAGTTGATACTAGACGATGCACTGCCATCCAAAGAGCGTTAAAATGTGAATTGAGTAATATGAAAAACAATTTGCAATTTGCAATTGTAGTCACAGTAATTGATGGTGAAGGAAATTTGACACGGTAAATTTACAGGCGTACAAAGAGTATGGTTGTTCGTACTGATCATAATAAAATATTAGCGTTATTGTCTGTTTGTCAAGCAGAATTCTACAAATTTACATCGAGAAATAAGCATACTTGTTCTAATGCCTGTTTTTGATATACACATACAGGGGTCTCATCTAATCCGACGAAAGGAGGTATTCACGCTTTGCAAGATCAGAGACTACGATACCCTACAACACAAGGGTTTCCATCCTATCATGAAAGTCAGAATCCTCCGTACGCTGCACAGAGGACTAATTTTCCACCACAAATTACATACGGTACGATACTGTACACGATATAATTCAGGTATTCCGTCGTTGAATCTCTAGTCACAGCACAAGTTTGTCAATGAACTTGTATAAATGACGGAATACTTTAAGTATGTAGGTTTTATTGGTGATGGTTCAAAACCTCAGTCCCCCTATTGTTGAGAATTATCTGTTACACGTGACGTAAAACATTGTATTCAAACATCATGATCATTTCTCGACTTTGCGAATTCCCAAAAGGGTTGGACCCATAACCTTCTTCATTTGAAACTTTAAATTACCTGGTAAAAATCTTACAAATCGAGACTGGACTAGAAACAGTATTGTAGTAGCTAAAGATGTCAATGTTGTAAGATGAACATGTATCAATGGCGAATTTCATCATTTTGGGCACTGTCCTTGAAGGAAGATGAAACAGCAAATTCAATGCTCAGATAGTACAGTCCTATAAATGTATATACAATCATTGTATATTAGGAATCTCATCACATCCAACTGGAAGAGAAATTCAAGCAGTGCATGGTCATCAAGGACAACAACTTTCTGTACTCCAGACAAATTCATCGATTTCTGAAAGTAACATTGATTCACCTAATACAAGACAGTCTAACTTGTCACCACAAATTACTCAAGGTAGGATACTGTAGATAGTGTAAATCATAATTATCGCATGTTCTGTCATTTCAGTTTGCATATCATTGATGAACAAAATGTATCTAAGTGATAGTTTTATTAACTGACTTAAAATGGAGAGAGTAATGGTTTAAGATCTTAATCTTTGAACGAAAAATACAAATAGATTAAATTTTTTGTAGAATTTTCATTTTCTTTGGAAAATAGTATATTTTCAGTCTGTTTTTGATTTTTGGGATTCTCGATTGCCTTGTTTAAACTTAGAATCATAAATGTTGAGACTATATGATTGAACGGTATTTCAGGAGCATTTGAAATAATTGAATTGGCATTTTGGACTGTACGTTGATATATATATTACATTCTTTTGGGAGCAGTGTCGTATGTACAAAGATAAAATTGTAAATCGTCTGGTCCACCGCCAATGGCGTAGAAACTATAGAACTTAATTTATTTATTTACTTTTTACAGAAGTTTCATCTGATCGATTGGGAAGAGGAATTCAAGCTGGACAAGATTATCCAAGACAGCACAATCCTGAGAGTCAAAGGCTTCCATCCAGTTCTGAAGTTCAAAGTGATCCATCCAACACACAACAGCTCAGCTTGCCACAAATTACACAAGGTAAGATGGTGTACATAATAAAAACCATGATGCTCAGATATGACGTAGTTGCCGAACTAGTAACAGTATAACTGCCGGTCTTACATAATACAGTCAGGTCATTGTTTGAGAAATTCAATATTGATAGGTGGTCACGATGTACCCAGAGAAGAATTATGTAAACTCGACAATAAGTTCCTCAACTGAATAATTCTCTGCTCAATTCTTATAAAACATGTGGATTGTGTATTTAACAATGTTGTAGACAAGATTAATCATATTCAGCAGTGACTCGTGACTTGCTTCAAATGTGCGGGCTTACGAATATCATTATAATTATGGATTACTTGAAACAAATAAACTTTAGATTGCGAAATTGAAGCAATATACTTTGGCAGACTGTCGCGTAGATGGAAACGCGAAAGTAATGCGTTTGTCCGAGAAATGGCCAGTGACTAGAGGCTTAGTCTTCATTGTTCCATGTAACGTACAAGCAGAAAGTCATGAATTGCCGTAAACAAGATTGGAACTAATTTGGGATAATTTGTATGGCAAAGTAATGTCGATTTAACCTGCAAATGTAATCTCACCTGTTTTTCTTTTTACATTACATACTTGTTTTTACGAATAGTTTGCAATATTGCAACATTCAGCTATAGGCCACCTAACACTTTTAAGAAATTTGAAAACTATGAAAATCCAATTATCCCAAATTAGTTTCAATCGTGTTCGTACGCCAATTGCAAACAAACCCAAGATGCTTACTCTCTTGTAAATCTTGATAGGAGTCTCATCGGTCCGACGATGAAAGTAATCAAAACTGGACAAAGTTATCAAAGACGACACTATCCTACAATCCAGACAGATCCACGTGGAAGTTATGAAAGTCGGAATGATGCGTTCAATAAAGAGCAGCCTAACTTGCTGGAACAAACTACAGCCGGTATGAAAATGGAAATAAGACTTAGAGTGTCTTTATAGTTATACTATCACAGCGTTAGCTTTTAAATGATATTTAAATGAATGAATGAGTGAATGACAGTTGAATGAGTGATGCGCTTAATACTAAAAACAGTTTACATTGATACTGCCCATTATGGCTAATAGTGCAGAGATGTATATATAGTGAGTTACTATGATATTAGAAAAATGAAATACAGATATGTGATGCGGTTTACGACTCCGGGTGTTCACCCCTTTTGGCCGCGAGCTCCCTTTTATATTGAATACCATATATTTAAAATTCGGGACCTCAGCCTATGCCTAAACAGTTGAGACCGGCCCTTGATAAAGTTTTAATAATACCAATATAATTATGTTAATGGCATTGTCAGAACATAATTTATTCTTTATCTTGTGCTCACTCCCATTTCCTTTGGCCTACCGCCTCCTGAAACAGCTAAAGTTTTCGGCCACTGTCCGGTCTGAGAGGAAACTAACGTATGCCTTTATAACTTCTTTCATGACCAGTCTATATAAGTGTGCTGAAATATCCTTCTTTTAATCAATCAAGAGACATCAGAAAGGTTTAATTAAAAAGGGAAAGAAGAGTTCGGAGAGGAAATTTGAGCAACATTACAACATTACAACCCATCGCTTTGTTGAAAATGTTCAGTCAATCTAAGAGCAAAGCAACAGTGAAATGCTTGATCGCTCCGGGAAATAAAATTCATACATCATCAATACCGTGTGCAATTCGATTGACTTAAACAGCACCCGCTCACCTTTTCCGCAAACTATTGAAAAAGAAAGCGTATTCTTAAAAAGCTGTTCTGGCCTAACTTTTTTGTTTAAAATGTAACTCCAATGTTCCGTTTGATAGTTATTTGTTGTCAAACATAAAGTAAAGATGACCGATATTGACGTGAATGTCACGATACACTTATGTACATTCCTTTGAACTTTGACACTAAATTTCTTACAGAGGTTTCGTCTTCCCATCAAAGAGGTATTCAAGCTAGGCAAGAGTATAACGAACAACCTTCATCTTTAACCCAAACGAGTACTTCAGTCTGTGAAACTCGGAGTGGACCTGATACACAACAAACTAATTTGCTGCCACAAGCTACACATGGTAAGATATTCACAGCGAGGCTAGGGTGGCTAGGGTGGTTTGCTCACCATCTTCAGATCGTTTCTTCTATTCTTCCATAGTTCACACCAGATATTACTTACTTCAGCTCCGTGTGTTACATATGCCAATCAATTTTTTATTGAAAGGTAGTGGGGGTTACGCCGGACCTGAGAATGATATCCTTGTATTGGTTGCACAAGTGGTTGGGGAAATAACACTAATGAAAGATGTCCGTGCTTACGTAAACGAAAGTCCGAGATTATATTCACTCCTTCCTCGCCCATCAACTAAGAATAATTAGGAAATATGACAATAGACAGCAGGTGAAAGGTCATGACCTCTTTCCCACTTTGCACAGACATCTTCCACTCTACTCTACCGTATTAAGTCCATAACAAAGATACGTTGCACTCACCTGTCCGTGGCCTGAATCTGCCTGTTTATGATAAATGTAAGTGCACGTGGTCAGGTATAGGTACGAATATACACGGGTCTGATTTTCATTATTTCCAAATTCGACTAAGGCTTTACGGTAACTTTCATGTTTTACAGGAATTTTCTCAAATCCCATGAGAAGTGGCAATGAAGGTGCACAAGATGTCATGCGGCATAATCCTGAACAAATACAACTTCCAGTACGCAGTGAAGGCCGGAATGATTCATTCAGTAAAACCCTGTTTAATTTATCGCAAGAGATTACAGATGGTAAGACAAATGTAGACAGTAGTGTTATCAGGGGCGTTCTAGTCAACGGCTGGTCAATTTATTCGACATCGAAAATAAATGTATCCGAAAATCATTATCAAGTCTCTTCCACGTTCCGCCATAACTTTCCAGTACTGATTTCAATGAGAGAAAATAATTTAAGCTTTTAAATCAATGCAGTAAAAAATTGGCCGACTAGCGGGAAATACAGTACTCGTTAAAATAAAGAGCAAAGTTAAAACAAATACAGTAAAATACTAACCGAACCAGCGGGAATAAAACACTTGCAAAGCAGAGACTTAACTGCGCAGACGTTTCGGGTGCAACCCTTCGTCAGTACTAAAATCGCTAGAGAAACGTGAAAACACAAGAAAGAAAAACAGCCAATCAAACAAGGGAACGATCAAACGCGTTAAAATATGCATTCATACCGGCTGGTGCCAGAGTACTGAGTTTAAAAATAGTGGCCTGTTCGAGTTTATGGCGGGTAGAGTCTGTGGTGGAAATTAAATTTGGTTTATATATTATTATGATTATTATTATTTATTAGACTTTGCTACCAAAATACCATAACAAGTACAGACAGGTTGAATTGTTACATGATATAAAATAAATCATAAAATCACAAAAAAACTACACTATAAAACTCGATTAAGAAAGTTAAAATATGTGAGCATTATAAAAATTGTAAAACTAGCGAACCATAAGCATAAAAAATCACTTGTTGGTCATTTACTCATGGTTAATTAAAAATTGCAACACTTTGCAAATATGTGTGATGAGGAAGAAAGTGGTAACACCAAAACTACGAGCTGACAAAAAAAATATTTCTGATAGTTACAGAGAGCATATGGAATAAAACTATTTTGAAATCTTTGTGTGCGGCATCTAAAAGTAGCATATTGTTTTGAGTGGCGAGTCCTTCTGGTAGTACCAGGGTTCATCAAGTAGTTCAATCTATCACCATCAGTACAAATTTTCTGAAAGAAAGATTTACATAACATGTCTCTTCTGTGCTGAAGAGTGTTGACACTAGTTTGAACAGATTCTTGATAAGACTTCTGTGGAAATATAATTCTAAGTGCTCTCTTTTGTATTGATTCAAGAACATTTGACTGGTCTAATGTAAGACCATTGTGCCATAATGGACATGCATATTCAACTACAGGACGTATAATTGAGGTATGTATGTTAACAGGTGTTTGGTGCTCAACCAGATCTTTTAAGAAGGGTGAGAAAGTACAAGCGTTTGGACGCTTTGCTGTAGATGTAATCAATGTGGTCAGACCATGAAAGTGTATTATTTATCATAACCCCAAGAAGGTTTTGGACCCTTACTCTTTCTATGATTGTACCATTTATTAAAATTTGGGGAATGTCTGGTTTGTTCTTCTTAAAGCAGATTAACAAATCTTTTGTTTTATCAGGGTTCAGTTTCATATTGTTTTCCTTAGACCATTTAGTTGTATAATTTACAGCCTCCTGCATGGAGCTTTGATAAAGAAATGACTCTGACATACTAGTATCATCCATAAATTTGTAAGTCAGGGCTTGTGGTTTCAAATCGCTTATCATTATGATAAATAATAAGGGACCCAGCCACGACCCCTGTGGTACAGCTCCATGAATTTTGATCCAGTCAGAGACCTCCCTTCCAAGTATAACACGTTGTTGCCTATCACAAAGGAAAGCAGCGATCCACTGAACCAAAATTGCAGGGACATGCATATCTTCTATTTTTTTGATCAAGATATTGTGATCAATAAGATCGAAAGCTTTTGAGTAGTCTAAGAGAACAACATGTGTTGTTTTGCCTTGTTCAGCAGCTAGGTACCACTGATGGAACATATCTATCAAGCAATGTGTTGTTGAAGTGCCCTTAACTGCACCAAATTGCTTTGGGTCAATTTTGTCTTCAACCACTTCAAGAAGCCATCTACCAATAAATGACTCAAGTACTTTATACACAATACAGGTGTCAAAGCTATGGGACGTAAGTCTTTAGAAATTATAGCAGACACTGCCATGTCAGACCGGCCGCGGTGGGGTGGTGTACAAAAATGCTTCGCCACCGGGTATGCGAGCTTGTTGTCGGTCACAGTGCGAAGATGTTCAGCAAAGCGATCGCCTAGGCGACGCTTTGTTTCGCCAATATGTAGCATGCTGCAGCGTCTGCATTTGATGCATAGATGATATTAGCCGACGTGCATATGAACACGCCGGAAACATTGACTCTACCACGCGGGCCCTGAATGAAATTGGTTGTAAAAGTATGCGGGCAGGTGTTACACACTCGACGGCCACATGATGATGTTCCAGTAGCGCAGTCACTTGCTGCAGTTTTATCCCTCTTTTGAGGTCATTTGTAACTTTAAATCAATGGCCTGTTAGAAGTATTAGAAAAAACGCTAAGAGGCGAACACAAATAAATATCTGTAATACGTGTTGTTCGATATTGTAAATATTCTCTGAGGAAATTGCGAGTTAGGTTCATGGATGGTAACGAATACTGATTTTAGTTTTACTGTTGCACCGTGGCGTCCAAGCGCGAGTGAGTTAAAAATACCAAAACAACCATCTTAATGTCTCTGAAAATAACTGGAAGTTCTTCAAATATGTAAAATTGCTCCTTTTCACTATTAAAGTCTCTTTAGGCAAATCTGTTCAATTACTTTGTAAGTTTTAAATTTATAATTACGTCACTGTTGCCGTTCAAGGTCTATATACTGTAATTTTTAAACTTCCAAGTATTTTTGTTGTGTTCATAAAGTTTTTCGTCACGAGTAAACAATATCGAAATGCTTAGTGTTGAATCTGTTTACAGAGCTGGTATATGTGTAATGTCCGAATCTTTCCCGGAGACGAAAACTTATTGAATCAATAATAATACTGCATCTTTGTCTTATGTTTGCAGGGTTAGCATTTCATTTATCGACACGTGGTTTGCAGACCAATGAAACAAAAACTCGATAAAGGAAAATTAATATATTATCACAGATTAGAGGTCGTGTCTGTCAGCACAACACTAATATTGTTTCTGCTATATATAAGCATAATACTACCCTCTGATGCACCAAACCTTCAAGAATTTTCTGACAGTTTATTGTAATTTAACTCTTGAGCTGAGGTGACGGCAAATGGCTTTTCTTAGTAAATAAAGGTGTTATTTTTCATCTCCTCTTTCCGACAGATAAGTTCAAGAACTTAAAACATCTCTGTAAGGAGAAGCTGCCCAGACGAGAACTTGAGTCAATGAAAGATCCCTGTGATTTATTCGATGCTTTACGTCAGAAAGGTTTAATTCGTGAATCAAACACAGCAATGCTGGAGACTCTGTTGTGTAGAATTGGCCTGAATGCTATGGTGGAAAAATATTTGAAACCGTCAGCGACTCAAGGTAATTTGACGTTTAAAGTGTTCATGACGGTGTTGACAAATATATTTGTATATTATTTCTTTCACTTTACTGCTCATTTTTCCCGTAACTCACAATTTTCTTTTTACATTTTAACATTGACCTCTTACCCAAACGCGAACTTCCCACTCCTTTGTATAACTACATGTAGTACAGTGCGCCCTCGCCGGTGACCTGGAAACCCAGGCAATTGTAGTGCAGCAATAATATATATTTTAATGCATAAACAGTAGGGATGGTTATGGTAATTCTCTATATTTGTCCTTTAAGATTTTAGTCTATACTATAAAACTTTTCTTTAAACACTCCTTCAGTTTCGTAAATACAATTTATGCTGCCTTTCCTTGTAGGACGATAAAAGACTCTGTAATTATGCTAACAAGAAAACTTTGCAACAAAACCAAGTTGAAGGCATTAAATGCATATTCTGATTTAGCTGGAATATCGATCAGATATCTGTTGATACATCCTTTTATGAAATGTTCCATGTTGCTCTAAATAGTTGTTGGAGAAAAGTGTTTGTTACAGGATCTGGATCATTTCTTTGCGTACGTGGGAAGCACTTCACGCAATCCATTTTTATATCCTATCACCTTACATAAAAATATAACTTTGCAGTAAAAATAGTTTTGTTTTGATCTCTTTACTGTTACAGAAGTCTCGCCTCATACAAGGGCAACTGAAACTGGGCAATATCATCCTCCAAACACGACTCCGTCCAATTTTGAAAGCCAAAGTTATTCGTCACAACAAGTAACTGATGGTAAGATAATGTGCATAAAAATTCATATACGCAGACATTCTGTAACTGACAGAGTTGGCCACCGGAGGCCAGGCGGCTAGTCGCCTATCGCTTGGAGGAGTTTCCTCGTGTAGTACACACTGCGTATCGTCGCCGAGGGAAACCTTTAACCTCTACTCTTTGTGCTCATCGATCGCAGCTTGTTTGTACATGTAGTTTACAAAACTCTCCGAACAGGAACGATACATATTACACACTACAAAAAACCAATCAATCAACCGATAAGTAAGCAAATCAATCAATCTATCAATAAATACCGAATAATATCGAATCCTCTAGAAATTCTACTTCTTCGGAAAATTAGGACTTTTTTACATACCTCTGAATAATAGACCAACTGCTGAATGAGAATTTCAGCAAATGAGCCATCAAAATATATTGTTTTTTCGATATATGGACTGATATTTCTATGCATCGAAAGCATCGATCACGTCGGGACGACATAGACAACATATCAGCCCGACGAAAGTCATAGTGTAAACGCAAACATCTGTGATAGACTTATCCGCTCGTAGTTCGTTTTCACAAAGTGATTTTCGATGAACAGGGGACGACCTTACCTAAAATTCATAACTGTTTAACAACCTTCACCTTAGAAATATGCATTAATTTCTGGTGTGAATTCACTTACTGATAATTTAATGCTCGAGCCTTGCAACGTGATCGTGATATAAGTATTTTTTGCCCTTTACATTGAAGAAATATAAAATGTATTGTCTTTCTAATTGTGTTCGATATTTAATCAAAATTATTTCATTCCTAATTCCTATCCTAATTTTCCCGATCACTGTCACACCTCTTGTGACGTGTTCGGCCAACACACACAGACAGACATGCCAGGCCTATGTATTGTACATCAAGACAGACAATTCGGGCGATGATTTTGCAAAACGATTGATTTTGCAATGATTTTGCAAGTGTTGGATTTTAACGCACTTAAGTTGACAGTAGAGTAGACATGACAATTCTAAATGTTTACCCGTAATGTCACCAAATGACACACCGCTTCAATAGCTTAATTTCAAAACTTTATTCAACAAGAGGAAGATAACCCCTTTGAACTCTCCAACATTAACACTGCATGGTTTCATTGCACCACTATCTGCCACAAAATATCCATCCTTTTTTTGCGTTGCAGAACAGTTCATCTTGCAATGTCATATTTATGGCTGGCACGTGTCTAATTTTCACCCACAATGACACTGTTTCAACAGCCAATTTTCAAGTTTCTACAGAAGGCATGACCACCCTAAACATGACCACTCCAGGTTATCCTTTTTTCAGTATTGCAGAAAAGTTGATATTGTAATTTTACATTCTCTTTAAGCTTATTGCTGTTACACTGTACAGTGCATCCCCAGATTATTACTGATAACGTATTCGATTATCCAGCATCGTGGCCCTAGATGTTTTCTACATCAGACATTGCCAAAACTATGCAGTAATAGCAGGAATGTGCCCCAAAGGCTCATAATGGACTAGGCAAACTTTGTACCACACAATGTTCTCCGCTTCGCATCGTACATAATGTTTTGCAAATTTTTCTTTCGTCCAGTATATAGCCTGGGACGGGGTACATTATTGCGTATATATTGACTTGTTAATAATTGTTGGAAAATAATAATTATACTTTTATTTATGTACTGGCATTAAAATAGAGACGGAGAGGGTCATGATTTTTCTTACATGGATCTGGGGAAGGTAACCATATCTTATGCAAAAGTTTGCGGGAGAGTCTCCATTTTTCAGGCGCCCAGTTTTTTGAATCGCGCCGATGATCCCCCCCCCCCTCCCCCTGTTATTTCTGTCCAGGCCCAATGTTAACCATCAAACATGCCCGTGCAGCCATCTCAACACGACAATCATGTCTTTGGGAATTTTCGAAATTGTCCTTTATTAATTCGACCTGTACAATTGTTTAGTGGGAGTACGTTTGCCGGACAACAATGCAGTAGTAAATTTAATATTGCCAAAGTAAAGTGAAAAACACTAAAGATTGTCAATTGTTTTGTAGTACTGTAAAATTTCAGTGATGCTGAGTTTTTGAACACTTGAAGGAGATGGTTGTTAACACTTCGTGTTCAGGTTTAGAACACCACTGTTAATAATATGAACACTAGTGTTAACAATATTGTGATGTAGCCACTCGATAGTTAATATTATATGATATTTTATGACTTGAATTTAGTTGGCATGACTGACAAATGAATGACCGACAGTGACCTATAGTAACCCCTTCTGCACGTGGTGCATCGTGAGAACGATTCCCTTGTTTATTTTCGTGACCTTTGATGTAACCGTTCATCCGTCTTTAGTGAATGTATTGTTTAACAACAGCTTAAGTCATTAAACACCGACCGGACGCTTAAGCAGGACCTCCTGCGTTATGTTGACAGATTACTGATGGGAGCGACCTTCCTGTCCTTTGCACCACAGTCCCTCTATCCACGTGGATAGAGGGACTGTGTTTGCACGTATGCCGACTGTCTTTAGTTAATTCTTTAGATAATGATAGACGCATACCAAAGTCATGACAAAGCCAGATATTCACCCAATATAAACTCTGCATTTTAGTGTGTTAAAGTAGAAGCCGTTCAGAACCTGTTGCGACGCTCGAGACGACGTTGACCGAGACAGACGCCTAAGTACTAGACTAGTGTGAGACATAGAAGTTTTACCGTGTAACCTTACGTTACTCAGCTGAATAAAGTGCTACGACTTAAAGTGTATTTTGTGTACCCGTTGCCGTGTCTACTGCCCCGACGTTCACAGTGTACGCACCCGATAATAGCTACATCACAACCACGCTACGTGACATATTTGGTGTGCAGCGGTTTGGATCGACTCAAGCCAGCGCCTTCTGCTCGACGTGATATTTTGGTGCCGCTCATCGTTCAAAGGATTGGTACGTACATTTGTGTTGCTCGAACATTGCTTGTATTATTATGCCAGGCCGTAGACAACGATCAATCGACACCCCTGCTGCAAGATATCCTGATATGGCCGGATATACCGAAGCCCGAACTGTTGTAACTCCATCAAGATTTTATGGAAGACTTGGTGACGACGTTGAAACTTTTCTTAAAGAGTTTGATCGAGCTGCCAGAGCTAATAGGTGGACAGACGAGAGAAAAGCCGAGATTTTGCCCGCCTATCTACGAGAATTTGCAGCCGACTTTTGGAATGACTTGAACGATCATACCAAGTACGACTATGACCAAGTTACTGCGGCCTGAGAGAAAATTCCTACCAAAAGAAACTCAGAGACTTTTCTACAACGAACTGTATAATCGCAATCAGAAGCCAGGTGAGCCAGTGGAGGAATTCGCTAGAATTATACAGCGACTGACTCTGCGTGCTCACATGGATATGCCCCGTGAGTTTCAGTCTGAGCTCATGAGAGAACATTTCATCCGTGGATTGCGCTCGTCTCTGAAGCGAATGGTGATGTCAAAAGACCCTGTTATGTTGAAGAGGCCGTACGTGTTGCAAAAGCCGAAGAGTGCAATGAAGAGCTTGTCAACGGTAAGAGTGATGTTTCATTATTCTCCACATTAGACCCCTTCAGTGCTAAATCAGCCAGCCAAGAAGACAAGACTGTGGCTGCTGTACAACCGCCCACTTCCGATAATATAATGCAATCGATGTTAGAGACTTTGATGAAGAGAATGGAGACAATGATAGACGAAAAGATGGAGAAAATTAATGCCCCGTTAGAAAAGAATTCTGACTCTGCTGATAAAGCTGCCCCAGCCAACCGCACAGCCAATCGAGATAGACGTTTTCAACGTAATAGAGGTGCGCCCGGCAGAAACCAGCGAACCACCGATGGGTTGCCGATCTGTAATATTTGTCACCGTGTTGGGCACGTGCAGCGTCATTGTCCTGATCGCCAAAATCAGCGACAACAGCCGCAAATGTCCCAGCAAATGCAGCCGACCGCTGGATATCCATTTATTCAGCCACAGCAGCCTGCACAATTCAATCCACCGACTTGGTTCCCGCCACAACAGCAGCAGCAAGCAAGTCAATTTCAACCACGACAACAGCAGAATTCGTCAAACTAGAAACTGCCGTCGGACGAGGGGATACCCGGATGGCAGACGTTAAATTTGATGATGTCCCCGGATTAATAGATACAAAGGAAGTAGACACCGATGACGATAATGAGAACTAAATACGGACTTAGGGACTGGTCAGTTTCTTCGGCCTGGGGGGTGGTTTATTTTTTGCCGACGTCAAAAAGTGGCTGATCCCCCCTATTCCAAATTTTGAAAACAGGGTGATCCCCCCTATTCCAAATTTCAAAAAAAGGGTGACCCCCCGGCGCCGACATAGGTAAAACAAAAGGTGGACATAAATTATATATATATATATATATATATATATATATATATATATATATATATATATTATATATATATATATCATATATATATACGTATATATAAACTATATTTTACATTTTACATATATTCATATTTTAAATAGTCATTCTATGTTTTAATGAAATTGTTGACATGTCAGTTGTAAGATAGGAATTTCAAAGTGTCAGTCTTAAAGTTTGAATACAGTTCATTTTGAATGAGTTGTATTTTGAATGAGCTGTGAATGTATTTCTCACTTTCTATGCTTAACCAGATGTCCTGAATTGTTGTACAGAAATGGATGACAATCATTAATATCAAAGAGGAAAAAGCAATGAATCAAAAACTTTGATGGGTGTTAAGACTTGCCAACTATCCAATTAAATCTCCTGACGAGCCATAGAGCTCTTTTAGCCAAATCTGATGTGTACAGTGTCTGAGAGGACCTTCTCTTGTAACATTGAAACCATAAAAGCACAGCTAATAATGACAAAAACTGCCTTTTTTAACTGTTATTTTGTTCATAAAAAAGCATCTTTCTACAGAAAACCTGTGTCACAAAGGAAAATAATTGCATCAATGAGAAGGAAATATATCTTGTCATTTTTCTATCCCTAAAATAAGTCACTGTATCAAATATATATTGTGAAATATTGTGCATGTTGCTTTCTCATACTGAATTCTCATAGAGAGAACAGAAAAGTATCAGGAATTTGTCATCCTTTTCATATGAAATGCAGATTTCATAATGGTACACTTTCACTAAGCAAACATCAAGATATCTCTGATTTATTAAAGTATTGCGCCGGAAGGGCGCGCCGAAAAAATATGAAACATCCTGATATCTCTGATATATATGCCTTGATATTAAAGTCATGCACCTGAAGGGCATGCTGAAAAATGTCTGATATATTAAAGTAATGAGCTTGAAGAGCACGCTGAAAAATATTGAACATACATATATCGATCTCTGATGTATGTATGCTTGATATGTTAAAGTTGGGCGTGCTGAAAAATATGACTGATTATTAAAGGTACGCGCCCGAAGGGCGCGCCGAAAAATACAACTCAATGATGAAATTTGTGGCTGACACTAGCATTTTAGGCAATGATGAGCCTGTTTCAAAATTCAAAAACACACTGACCCCCCCCCCCCTTGGGCATTTCAAAAACATGGTGACCCCCCCTATCACCAAAGTCAAAAACAGGGTGACCCCCCCATGAATCCACCGCCCCCCAGGCTGAAGAAACTGACCAGTCCCTTATGTTATTGGAACAATTAATCATAGCTGTAGTATTGACGGAAAGATGGTGATGATGATGTCAAGATGTTAACGGACACTGGATCCGGAATGACGATAGTAAGTGAAAAGTTACGTCAAACTTTGCCTAGTTTAAGGAATAAACCGCTGTTGCAGACATCTGGAATTTTTGTGAAAACATTGGAAGGAAACAAACTATACATCGTGGGAAGAATAGAAGTCGACTTCGAGATTGCCGATAAGAAATTTCCCTATCCTGCTTATGTTATTGCCAATTCCATGTATGACTGTTTGATCGGAGCTGATTTAATGAATGATATCGGACTTGACATCATGTTCACTAAACAACAAGCCACCGTAGAGGGATGTGATACCCCGCTGGAAGTTAATGGTGGCCGTAGTAAAAGTTGTGTGAAAGACTGTTCGGTAGTCGCCTTAGAAACTTTAGTAGTTCCTGCCCGTTCACAAAAGAGGTTCATGGCAGCCATAGATGTAGACGATGGACATTGTGGCCTTGTGGAAGCGCGCCCACGTGATCATGTTAAGTTGGGCGTTGGCTTGGCAAGGGCCTTCGTGACTGTAAACAATGGGCGTGCCCCTGTTCTAGTTGTAAACTCAAGAGATAAGCCTGTGAAGATATACAGATGTACGAACCTTGGTGTGTTTGAAACTGCTGACGACGATAATGTTATTGCGTGTATAGCAAATATGGGTGCTGAAAATGACGACGTGTGTAATAATGATGATCACCCAGTGAATGCCGGTTCTAGGCAGACGTGCCTTGACGAGGACCGAGGAAATTGCGACCCAGGCGAATTACCGGCAACCGGCCCGGATGAGGTGTTGCCCGAAGGTGGTAATTTGAGGAGCCGCGTGAATCTGTGCGAGACGACGGATTTGTCTGCCGAACAGACAAGACAGCTGGACGAGCTGTTATTGGAATATGACGATGTATTTGCGAAGAATGACAACGATTTGGGAAAGACAAATATTGTACAACATCGTATTGACACTGGTGAGCATCCTCCGATTAAGCAACGCCCATATCGCGTTCCCGCCAGTCAACGACCTGTTGTACGAGAACATATACAGTCTATGTTGGACAATGACATTATTCGACCTTCGACAAGCCCATGGTTGGCCCCGATTCTTCTTGTTTCCAAGGTGGACCAATCGCAATGTTTCTGCGTTGATTTTAGGAAAATTAACAATGTTACGAAGAAGGATGTTTACCCGCTGCCGCGCATCGACGATAGTCTGGATGCCCTCGGGCAAGCACGTTATTTTTCGACTATGGATTTAGCATCAGGATATTGGCAAATTCATACAACGGACTCTATGAATTTAATGTTATGCCCTTTGGATTGTGTAACGCGCCAAGCACCTTTCAACGCTTAATGGAATTAATACTTGCTGGACTCAATGGGAAATATGCCTGATTTACCTTGATGACGTCATTGTGTTTTCGAAAACATTCGATGAGCATCTCCGCCATTTGCGTGAGGTCTTTGATCGATTTCGAAAAGCCGGACTGAAATTGAAACGTAGGAAATGTCACTTCTGTAAGACTGAAATCGAGTACTTGGGACATGTTGTGACCCGAGATGGAATTAAACCGAATCCTAAGAAGATTGATGCAGTAAAGAACTATCCGCGCCCAAAGGATGTTCGCAGTGTCGAACTACGAAGTTTCCTTGGATTAGCATCATATTATCGACGATTTGTGCAGAACTTTGCCAAAGTGACGTCACCGCTAAACAAACTGTTGATGAAGGACAATGTGTTTAATTGGAGTACCGAATGTGAAGACGCTTTCTGCACTTTGAAGTTAGCGCTTATTTCAACACCAATACTCGGATACCCTGATTTTGATGAACCCTTTGTTCTGCATACAGATGCGTATGACTCTGGCATTGGATCTTGCTTAGTACAGGTACGTGATAAGAAAGAAGTTGTTATTTCTTATGCTAGCCGAACTTTGACAAAACATGAGAAACACTATTCGACGATTGAGAAAGAAGCTCTAGCCATAATTTGGTCGATTAAGCATTTCCGACCATACTTATATGGTAGACGCTTCACTGTTATTACTGACCACAACCCACTGAAATGGTTAATGACTATTAAGGAGCCTACAGGACGACTCGCCCGCTGGTCATTGACCTTGCAAGAATATGACTTTGAAATTCAACACTGCCCAGGGACAAAACATGGAAATGCAGATGGACTTTCCAGACGACCGCAAGACGATGATGAAGACAAAAGTGCATGTGACTTCATCATCGCAGCGACAGACAGCCCTGGACTTCAATTAGACCGAGTTAGAGAATTGCAACGACGTGATTTGACTTTGCAACCGCTTATATCGTACTTGATCGATGATGAACTTCCCACCGATACAAAGACAGCTAGGAAAGTTATTTATATGCTGACCAGTATGTTATCGACGATGGTGTACTGTATCATCTGTGGATGCCCGCCCCAGGGAGACGGCGAAGAGACGTGCGTAAACAGCTTGTCATTCCTCGCGCCCTGCAGGACGAAGTGATGACGTCATGCCATGACGAGGTCACCTCAGGTCATCTAGGGTTCCACAAGACGTACAGTAAGATACAAGAACGATTCTATTGGTTGGGAATGTTTAAAGATATTGAACACTGGTGTAAATCGTGTGTTGACTGCTCTACGAAAAAGACTCCAAAGAATTTACCAGTTGCACCGTTACAGCCTATACTTGTTGATGGCCCCTTTGATCGTGTAGCTGTTGACGTATTAGGACCACTTCCAACTACTGAACAAGGTAATTGCTTATTATTGTGTTTTCCGATTATCTTACACGTTGGCCTGAAGCCTTTGCCGTTAAAAAGACAACTGCGGATGTTGTTGCCCGACTGTTAGTCGATGAGATTATTGCCCGACATTCTGCGCCTCGGACATTGTTGTCTGATCGTGGTAGAAACTTCCTGTCGACATTGGTGCAAAAGACTTGTGAATTAATGAGTACGAGAAAGGTTAACACATCGGCTTATCACCCGGAATGTGACGGATTAGGGGAAAAATTTAATGGACTATTATTAACAATATTAAGTATGTACGTCAATCATAATCAGACTGACTGGGATCTATATTTGCCAATGGCATTGTTTTCGTACCGGACATGTAAGCAGGAATCGACTAAGGAGTCGCCTTTCTATACATTGTACGGAAGAGAACCGAGATTACCAATTGATGTTACCCTCACAAAGCCGACAACGACCTTCACTGACCCTAAGGACTATGGTGAGACAGTGGTTCAACGATTGTGTGAAATTCAGCCACTTGTCCACGATAATATTCAGTTAGCGCAGCAAAAGCAGAAGATGCAGTATGACAAGCGCGCTAAGGACATTTACTATGACATTGGAGATAAAATATGGTTGTATACACCTGTTAGGAAACGAGGATTATCACCGAAGTTACTTCACCCATGGCATGGTCCCTATCGTGTTGTGGAAAAAGTAACACCTGTGAACTATCGCCTCGCCACGTGTGATCCGCGACGCAAGCAACAAGTTGTGCATGTGAATCGAATGAAACCATACACGGACCCTAACAATAGATCACATGAATTGCCAGACACTGACAATGGAAACACCGATACTGACTCTGTAATTGACCCTACGGAAAATAATGACACTGTAATAGACACTAATGACATTATTGACCGCGATAATGTTAATGAGAATCCCATACTTGATACTACCGGAAGTAATGGCGATGACAACGAAACTGATGATGTGTATCAGGCCTTGAGAATTGTCGATCACCGAACTGTAACTAATTCGGACGGTCGTCATGAAACCCGCTATCGTGTCAGATGGAAAGGTTACCGCCCTAAAGATGACACGTGGGAACCACCTGATAATATACTGGACAAAGGACTGATTACTGAATACGAATCTCGGACATGAATGAACTCTAGACTAGTGAATTTAGAACTTTTCGTGATTTTCTTTTTCATAGAATTTTCAGTATGGTATCTGATATGATTTGATTAGTTTTTTTTTATTTGTAGATCGAGCGAGGACGCCTTTCGATCTTGGTTGGGAGGTGTGATGTAGCCACTCGATAGTTAATACTATATGATATTTTATGACTTGAATTTAGTTGGTATGACTGACAAATGAATGACCGACAGTGACCTATAGTAACCCCTTCTGCACGTGGTGCATCGTGAGAACGATTCCCTTGTTTATTTTCGTGACCTTTGATGTAACCGTTCATCCGTCTTTAGTGAATGTATTGTTTTAAGGGAGCCATTCGTTATTTACGGGGAGGGGGGGGTTGGTGGAAATCAGGGGGGTTGACTTTTACAAAACCGCTTTTTAGGGGGGTCAAATTTTACAATCAATGATTGAAGGGGGGGTTAAATTTTACAAAGGTTTGTATTGAGTTATGGAGAACAAAATTGACTTTGGAATTTCACCGAAATGTTGCTTGTGTAACCGATGTTTCGAGACGGCAGAATAATAACCGACCGAAGCTCAGCCAAATTTATTTCTCTAGCAGGGCCAACAAGTCCGAGACTGGCGTTAACCTCTCTAGAGCAGCAACAAAAGTACGTAGTCCTGAGTACAGGTCTGTGTGTTCCTGGCGTATACGGCCTCCACCACAGCCCTGCAACGGTCTGTGGAGATAACTGGGGTCTCTGCAGCGAGATTCAAAATGGGGATCTCCATGGGTAAACAACTTGTCGAGTATGTTAACCTACAAATTAACCTGTTTTTCTTTTTTAACATTACACACTTGTGTTTATGAATAGTTTGCAATATTGCAACATTCAGCTATAGGCCACCTAACACTTTTAAGAAATTTGAAAACTATGAAAATCCAATTATCCCAAATTAGTTTCTATCGTGTTCGTACGCCAATTGCAAACAAACCCGAGATGCTAACTCTCTTGTAAATCTTGATAGGAATCTCATCGGGTCCGACGATGAGAGTAATTACAACTGGACAAAGTTATCAAAAACAGCACTATCCTACAATCCAGACAGATCCACGTGGAAGTTATGAATGTCGGAGTGATGCGATCGATACAGAACAGCCTAACCTGCCGGAACATACTACAGCGGGTAAGAAAATTGAAGTAATACTTACATTATCTTTAGTTATACTGTCACTGCATTAGCTTTCAAATGACATGTGAATGAATGAATGAATGAGTGAATGACAGTTGAGTGAGTGATGCACTTAATACTAACAACCGGTTTACACTTATTCTCCTCATTATGGCGAATAGTACAGAGATGTATATATACAATGTAGTGAGTTACTATGATATTAGAAAATGAAATACAGATATGTGATGCAGTTTACGACTCCGGGTGTTCCACCCCTATAAGCCGCCGCCTCTCTTTTTATATTGAATACCATATATTTAAAATTCGGGACCTCAGCCTATGCCTAAACAGTTGAGACCGGCCCTTGATAAAGTTTTAATAATACCAATATAATTATGTTAATGGCATTGTCAGAACATAATTTATTCTTTATCTTGTGCTCACTCCCATTTCCTTTGGCCTACCGCCTCCTGAAACAGCTAAAGTTTTCGGCCACTGTCCGGTCTGAGAGGAAACTAACGTATGCCTTTATAACTTCTTTCATGACCAGTCTATATAAGTGTGCTGAAATATCCTTCTTTTAATCAATCAAGAGACATCAGAAAGGTTTAATTAAAAAGGGAAAGAAGAGTTCGGAGAGGAAATTTGTGCAACATTACAACATTACAAACCATCGCTTTGTTGAAAATGTTCAGTCAACCTAAGAGCAAAGCAACAGTGAAATGCTTGATCGCTCCGGGAAATAAAATTCATACATCATCTATACCGTGTGCAATTCGATTGAATTAAACAACACCCGCTCAACTTTTCCATAAATTATTGGAAAAGAACGCGTATTCTTAAAAAGGCTGTTTCTGGCCTAACTTTTTTTGTTTAAAATGTAACTCCAATGTTCCTTTTGATAGTCACTTGTTCTCAAACATCAATAAAGATGACCAATGTTGACTTGAATGTCGCGATACACTAACTTACATTCCCTTGAAATGTTACTCTAAATTTCCTACAGGAGTTTCTCCTTCCCATCAAAGAGGAATTCAAGATAGGCACGAGTATAACAGACGACCTTCATCTTTAACCAAAACGAGTACTTCAGTCTGTGAAAGTCAGATTGTACGTGATACACAACAAACTAATGTGCTGCCACAAGCTACGTATGGTAAGATATTCACAGCGAGGCTAGGGTGGTTTGCTCACCATCATTAGATCGTTTCTTCTATTCTTCCATAGTTCACACCAGATATTACTTACTTCAGCTCCGTGTGTTACATGTGCCTATCAATTTCTTATTCGTCGTCATGCGGTGAAAGGTAGTGAGGGTTACGCCGGACCTGATGATATCCTTGTATTGGTTGCACAAGTGATTGAGGAAATAACACCGATAAAAGATCTCCGTGATTACGTCAACGAAATTCTGAAGTTACTCACTTCTTCCTTGTCCATCAACAAACAATAGTTAGGAAATATGACAATAGACAGCTGGTGTAAGGTCATGACCTCTTTCCAATCTTGCACAGACATCTTCCACTCTCTACTCTACCATATTAAGTCCATAACAAAGATACTCTCCGCTCACGTGTCCGCGACCTTATCTGCCTGTTTATGATAAATGTAATATAAGTGCACGTGGTCAGGTATGGGTATGAAAATACCCAGGCCTCATTTTCATTATTTCCAAATTCGACTAAGGCTTTAAGGTAACTTTACTTTTTACAGGAATTTTATCAAACCCCATGACAAGTGGTAATGAAGGTGCACAAGATGACATGCGGCATAATCCTGAACAAATACAACTTCCAGAACGCAGTGAAGGCCGGGATGATTTATTCAGTATAACCCTTTTTAATTTATCGCAGGAAATTACAGACGGTAAGACAAATGTAGACAGTAGTGTTATCAGGGGAGTTCTAGTCACCGGCTGGTCAATTTATTCGACATCGAAAATAAATTATCCGAAAATCATTGTCAAGTCTCTTCCACGTTCCGCCATAACTTTCATGTACTGGATTTCAATGAGAGAAAACAAGTTAAGCTTTTAATCAATGGTATATTAGAAGTATTAGAAAAAACGCTAAGAGGCGAACACAAATAAATATCTGTAATACGTGTTGTTCGATATTGTAAATATTCTCTGAGGAAATTGCGAGTTAGGTTCTGATTTTAGTTTTACTGTTGCATCGTGGCGTCCAAGCGCGAGTGAGTTAAAAATACCAAAACAACCATCTTAATGTCTCTGAAAATAACTGGAAGTTCTTCAAATATGTAAAATTGCTCCTTTTCACTATTAAATTCTCTTTAGGCAAATCTGTTCAATTACTTTGTAAGTTTTAAATTTATAATTAACGTCACTGTTGCCGTTCAAGGTCTACATACTGTAATTTTTTAAACTTTTAAACTTTAAAGTATTTTTGTTGTGTTCATAAAGTTTCTTGTCATGTAAATAATATCGAAATGCTTAGTGTTCAATCTGTTTACAGAGCTGGATACATCTGTAATGTCAGAGTCTTTCCCGAAGACGAAAACTTATTCAATCAATAATAATACTGCATCTTTGTCTTATGTTTGCAGGGTTAGTATTTCATTTATCGACACGTGGTTTGCAGACCAATAAAACAAAACTCGATCTATGAAAATGAAAATATTATCACAGATTAGAGGTCGTGTCTGTCAGCACAACACTAATATTGTTTCTGCTATATATAAGCATAATACTGCCCTCTGATGCACCAAACCTTCAAGAATTTTCTGACAGTTTATTGTAATTTAACTCTTGAGCTGAGGTGACGGCAAATGGCTTTTCTTAGTAAAAAAGGTGTTATTTTCATCTCCTCTTTCCGACAGATAAGTTCAAGAACTTAAAACATCTCTGTAAGGAGATGCTGCCCAAACGAGAACTTGAGTCAATGAAAGATCCCTGTGATTTATTCGATGCTTTACGTCAGAAAGGTTTTATTCGTGAATCAAACACAACAATGCTGGAGACTCTGTTTTGTAGAATTGGCCTGAATGCTATGGTGGAAGAATATTTGAAACCGTCAGCGACTCAAGGTAATTTGACGTTTAAAGTGTTCATGACGGTGTTGACAAATATATTTGTGTATAATTTCTTTCACTTTACATCTCATTTTTCCCGTAACTCACAATTTTCTTTTTACATTTTAACATTGACCTCTTACCCAAACGCGAACTTCCCACTTCTTTGTATAACTACATGTAGTACAGTGCGCCCTCACCGGTGACCGGGAAACCTGTAGTGCAGCAATAATATATATTTTAATGCATAAACAGTAGGGATGGTTATGGTAATTCTCTATATTTGTCCTTTAAGATTTTAGTCTATACTATAAAACTTTTCTTTAAACACTCCTTCAGTTTCGTAAATACAATTTATGCTGCCTTTCCTTGTAGGACGATAAAAGACTATGTAATTATGCTAATAAGAAAACTTTGCAACAAAAAAAATTTAAGGCATTAACAATGCATATTCTGATTTAGCTGGAATATCGATCAGATATCTATTGATACATCCTTTTATGAAATGTTCCATGTTGCTCTAAATAGTTGTTGGAGAAAAGTGTTTGTTACAGGATCTGGATCATTTCTTTGCGTACGTGGGAAGCACTTCACGCAATCCCTTTTTATATTCTTTCATCTTGCATAAAAATAAAACTTTGCAGTAAATATAGTTTTGTTTTGATCATTTTTACTGTTACAGAAGTCTCGCCTCATACAAGGGCAACTGAAACTGGGCAATATTATCGTCCAAACACGACTCCGTCCAATTTTGAAAGCACAAGTTATTCGTCACAACAAGTAACAGATGGTAAGATAATGTGCATAAAAATTCATATACGCAGACATTCTGTAACTGACAGAGTTGGCCACCGGAGGCCAGGCGGCTAGACGCCTATCGCTTGGAGGAGTTTCCTCGTGTAGTACACACTGCGTATCGTCGCCGAGGGAAACCTTTAACCTCTACTCTTTGTGCTCATCGATCGCAGCTTGTTTGTACATGTAGTTTACAAAACTCTCCGAACAGGAACGATACATATTACACACTACAAAAAACCAATCAATCAACCGATCGATAAGTAAGCAATCAATCAATCTATTAATAAATACCGAATAATACCGAATCATCTATTAATTAGGATTTTTTTACATACCTCCGAATAATAGACCAACTGCTGAATGAGAATTTCAGCAAATGAGCCATCAAATATCTCTGCTGTCCTTGATATATTGATTGACATTTCTACGCATCGAAAGCATCGATCTCGTCGGGACGACATAGACAACACATCAGCAATCGTATCAACACATCAGCAAGACGTATTGTAAACGCAAACAACCTGTGACAGACTTTATCGGCTCGTCGTTCGTTTTCACTCAGTCATTTTCGATGAATAAGAAACGATCTTACCTGATAATCATAACTGTTTAACAACCTTCGCCTTAGAAAGAACGATTTCCTATCAGAATTTTCAACTCTACTGGAAATCGTCGTTCCATTTGATTGCTGGAGATTTCAATTTTCATATGAATGACCCAGAGTCATCAGACACAAGTAAACTCATTGATCTACTGAATTCAAAGAATCTTCAGCAGCATGTAAATCAACCAACCCATGTGTCTGGACACATTCTTGATCTGCTGATAACACCCTCATCTGATCGATTATTGGACGAAGTTGGTGTTTCGGACATACTTACGTCGGACCACAGTCTGGTTCATTTCAAGATGACTGTTTCTCGATAACCAAATGTAAAAGTGACTTGGTCAAGACGAAATTTTCGATCTATTAATCGCGAACAGTTGAAGTCGAAGATATCTATGGCATTGTCAACCTACTGTAACAATCAAACTATGGATGTGGACGATCTTTGTGCGGGATATAATGTGGCTGTTTCTGCAATTCTCGATGATCTGGTCTTAAACATTCACTGACAAGCCAAGGGCACCATGGTATAATGAAGAATTGATGACTATGAGGAGGAAGGTCCGTCAACATGAGCGAAAGTGGTTGTGTTCTCGTCTCATCGTTCATCGTGAAATATTCGTTTCCTCGCGGTTACAGTATAATCGACGAGCTGATGAAGTGAAGTCTGATTACTACCGGGATCGAATAAACACTGCAGACTCTAAAGGACTTTTCGCGATCGTTGATGAGCTGACTGGATCGAAGAAGACCAGTGCAAAGATTCAGCCGACAAATGTCCCTCCTAATGAACTTAATGACATAATTTGAAATTCTTCTGGCAGAAAGTAGAGAAATACAGAAAAGGCCTAGTTCCAGTTATTGACAATGCGTTTTATCCGTTTCTCAACTGTTCGTTGCCATCTTTTAGTCCTGTCAGTGAACATAATGTTTTAAAATCATTTTTAAAATCAACTTCTAGATCGTATATTTTAGATATTTTACTCACTTAAGTTTTTAAAGATTGTATTTATGAAATCGCTCCATTTTTAACTCACCTTTTTAACAGCTCGCTTTTATCAGGTACTGTTCCGAACGTTTTTAAACTGCTTTGATAAAGAAACCTAGTCTTGATAACAATATTCTTAAAATTACAGGCCAGTTTCAAATTTAAGTTTTCTGTCCAAATGTTTAGAGCGTATTGTCGCGGATCGATTGAAAATCTATTTATCAGAAAATATTAATTGTATGCACTATGCCAGTCAGCTTATCGTAACACGATTGGAATTAATTTGGGATGATTGGATGGTGAAGTAATGTCGATTGAATCTACAAATGTTATCTCATCTGCTTTTCTTTTTATATTACACACTTGTTTTTTATGAGTAATTTTCGATATTGCAACATTCAGCTATATGGCACCTAACATTTTTGAGAAATTTGCAAAATATGAAAATCCAATTATCCCAAATTAGTTCCAATCGTGTTTCGTGCAAATCACAGTACTGAAACTGCATTGCTTAGGGTTCATAATGATATCATGACAGCATTAGATTCACGAAAGGATGTCATTTTGGTTATGCTGGATTTATCAGCTGCTTTTGATACTCTGGACCATGAAATTCTTCTCAATAGATTGCAGTGTCGTTTTGGAATAACAGGTTCAGCCTCACAGTGGTTTCGTTCCTACTTATTAGGCCGTGTTTTAACGTGTTTGTATTAATTCCACAACATCACAAGATGCTGTTCTACCATTTGGTGTCCAACAATGTTCTGTCCTAGGACCTTTACTTTTTACTCTTCACACATCTCCTCTTGATGATATTATTTCTTGCAATGACCTTGATTACATGCTTTACACTGATGATTCTCAGATTTATGTTGTTTGTAATAGTCCAGGCGATGTTAAGTTGGATCTTGAATTATGCATTGATAATGTGCGTCAATGGATGAGGTCAAACATGCTGATCCTAAACGATGAAAAAACTGAGGTAGTTCACTTTTCATCGCGTTTTAAAAGAGATGTGACTAAACTTGACAGTCTCAAGATCGGCATGTTCGATGTTACCTCGTCCATCACATTTAAAGATCTTGGTGTTCTGCTCGATTATTGTGTACTTTGTCACATTGCAGACTATAAAAAGACATGGATCGCACGTATGACAAATTCTTCCGTGTTTTGACACGAGTTATCCCATAGCCATGTCATACCAGAGACAATACACAATACAACGATCGTTTATAGAAGTTAAGATCCTATCGGTTTTGTATATTTTGACACAATTTACTGTTGTAGCACTCAGATTATTGAGTATGCAATTCATTTATTATTCATGTATTTGAGTGTGACAAATGATAATTCTTGTTGCAGATTAACTGTCGAAAATATTTGATTTTTACTAGGTGCGCTGTCTGTTAAACTATCGGCATTAGTTGGACTACTAAAGAACAAGTACAAACATCACTACTCTAAACTCCTACCAATTCCTTGGAATGATGACATTCATCTCAATCTTCATGAAGTGTACACAACACTGGAAGTGAAAAAAGTAAAGGGAGTGACTCTTAAAATGGGTAAAGCTCTAGAAAATCTTCATGATATGTTTAAATCGTCTGAATCATCTGATACCTGGCGTATAAGGATAGAGGGCGCACCAGCTATGGGAAAGTCAACTCTCTGTAGAAAGTTAGCTTACGATTGGTCTTGTGGTGAGTTACAGCAGTACACCCTGCTTTTCTTTCTGGAAATGAGACATGTAGTAGAGCACGATATGATTGCCGAAATATGCAATCAGCTGATACCAGATGACTTTGACCTTTCAAAGCAAGAGCTCTCAGAGTTAATTTTAAAGTACGAAACATCTGTGATCTTCTTGTGTGATGGGCTAGATGAAGTAGATGACGGTCATTTGCCAGATACTGAAATTCCACGACTCCTTTCAGGTGACCTCTATTACCAGTGTACAGTAGTTACCACCACAAGACCTCATCTTTGTGACGAATACTTGAAAACATATGATTTGTTTTTACTAGTGAAGGGTTTCACATCAGACCGCACAAATGAATACATTTTAAAGTATTTCAAGGATGATACCAATAAAGGTGATTTATTGATCCAACAAATTGAAAAACAGAAGGTTGGGACAGATTTTATAACAGATCTTCTGGAGAATCCATTACATGTCTCATTTCTATGCATTCTTTGGGAATATCATAAGTTACAGGGTTACTCTTTCCCAGAGACACTAACCGAACTGTACTCTGAGATACTTGAATGTATCCTAAAGAGATACTGTGCTAAGAATAACATTGATTTAATAGATAGTGATGTACCTAGGGATATTATTAGTGAAATAGATGCCCTAGCCTTAGATTCCTATACCGCTTACAGAAATAAAAAAACAACGTTTGATAAGTCAGATATCTCCTCTGAAGCATCTCTCAACTTTGGATTATTAGTGAAAGATCTAGGACATGCTTTACGAAAATTCAAGGAAATTTATTTTTTCTATCACATGACATGGCTTGAATACTTCACAGCATTGCATGTGTCATCTCAACTGAAATCAAAAAACAGCAAAATTCTTCAGGAATTTATCAAGACACCCCACAAAAGCTTCCAAATACTAAAATTTATTGCTGGTAATGTCACCAAAGAGACAGGAAGTTTGTTTTTCACGGAATTAAACAAGAAACTGCAGAAAATGCATGGAAAGCTGCAGTCATTGAACACTAATTGTGAGAACATGAGAAAAGCGTTAACATCTCTTCAAAACCGTTATGGTGATTTTATAAAATTTTTGTTTGAATCAAAGTATTCTGAAGCCTTAATTACCTGCTTTGATGTAGTACACCAGGGATCCATAGTTTACACACATGGACAGAATAGAGAACTTAAAAATAGTGACCTTTACTTACAGCATTGTAAATATTCAACTTTAATCAATTTAGATAAAAAACAGTTCAGCTTTCAAAATTTCCTACACTTGTTGCAACTCATTGGGAAAAACAGAATGACTCTTGACACACTATGCGTGCTAGGATTTAAAGACAAAAAGATCAATAGATGTTTAGAAATACTAAAAGAAAATCCAATTCATGTGAAATCTCTCACTATTTATTCACAAACTTGTTGGACACTGACAGATACTGATAATTTGGCTGCTATAATAGAGAATTTCAGGGGAGAAAGTATCACCTTATCATTAAATGTTGATGCAGGAAATGGAGGAAATAACTCTGGGTTAAAAAATGTAATTGAAAGAATTAAAGAAAACACATCAGTGAAATGTTTCAAATTTAAAGCAGATCAATGTGATGACATACTGCAGACAATGACACACAATGGTACACAAGAAATTGTTTGCATTGTGGTGACTCTTCTTTGACAGATGCATCAGTCAATGCTTTATGCTCCTTCCTTGAAAATTGTGATACTACAGAGTCATTTAAATTGTACCTTAATTTGATGAGATCAGATTTAACTCCAAAAATTAAAACAGCAGTGATGGAAATAAGCCCCAGCTTGAAATCACTGCACTTATTGCATCCTTATTCTGAATTGTACAACGCTTTGTCAGCTAACATGACATTGAATGATATAGGTATGGAGATCAGCAGTGGAACAGCTGAATCAGTTTGCAGTGTTATAAAACAGAACAAGTATGCCAAGTCAATGACAATTTATGACTACTACATCTATGGTTTTACTGATGAGATGTGTCAGAGCATAGCAGCAGCTCTGAGGGAAAACAAGGTTCTGAAACACTTGAACATTGAAACCCTGTATGATGACGATGCATGGAGTGCTATGAACAATCTACTAATACCTGTCAGCAAAGAAATAGAAACAAATCAGGTTACTCTGGATTCAATCACACTAAGGGCACTCACTCACTCTGCATGTACTGAATTACAGTCAATAGTATCAAAGCAGGAAAAACCAGACAATTGGTATCATCAAGTTTATCCATCAGTTTATTCAGAGTATCACTATCATCTCATACGCTACACCTCTGAGCATTCTTCTAATGCTATGTAAATATAGAACAGTAGAAAGTTTCCATTTGTATAGAATGCAGAATGTCTGGTATAGAATATATATTCGTAATTATCTTATCATTACTTCTATTATTATTGTTGTCATTAATTTACATTTTTATAACTTGCAATGCAATCATTTTTCTGTATATAAAGTATTGGATGTACAATGTATATTTTTATATGTTAAAAATTCTGTATATCAGAGATGTATTTCAATATTTTTTCTATGGAAAGTTATTGTATGTTGAACATAATCGAATATTATGGAGTCATAATGTTGTGCATTAATTCCGTAATCATTTATAGCATGTTTTGTCTATTAACATCACTTAAATGTATGTTATATGCAATGACTGTCCATGGAGCAGTTGAAAATTGCTGGAAAGAGGCACCTCTCCCATGATGCACTGGGAGTTGGCAGCACAGAGTGCAGACATTGATCAATGATGATGGAATTGTTGAGGGTGAATGAACTCAGGTATTTTTGATTTTGTGACGGGTACATTTCCTGTTTAAATCATTTTAAGAAGTGTCATTGATCCTTACTGAGTTCCCCATAGCAATAATAATAATATTCCCTGTGAATGAAATCACACAATCACCTCTGTTCTTATGCATTAGCAAACCTCATAGCATCTTCAGTGAATTTAAATCCCATTTCTCTCTAAATATATTTCAACAAAAGTCTTTGCAATATACAAATCAATAGTATGATTATTTCCAGTGTGACAAGTTCAAAAGATACTTGAAAGTACCATAACTGCCCTGTCATCTGCAACTTTAGATGTACATTCTGTATTTTCTTTGCTGCTTGTAAAATATCTTTACTACATCTACTACAAATGATGTTGCAATGCCTTGTGTTCAACCTGTAAATACATCCTGTCTGTGTGTCATGTACAGTGTTATTGTTGACAACTGAACTCCAGTCCAGACTGGAATTTATTTGTCAACAATGACAACTGAACTCCAGTCCAGACTGGAATTTATTTGTCAACAATGACAACTGAACTCCAGTCCAGACTGGAATTTATTTGTCAACAATGACAACTGAACTCCAGTCCAGACTGGAATTTATTTGTCAACAATGACAACTGAACTCCAGTCCAGACTGGAATTTATTTGTCAACAATGACAACTGAACTCCAGTCCAGACTGGAATTTATTTGTCAACAATGACAACTGAACTCCAGTCCAGACTGGAATTTATTTGTCAACAATGACAACTGAACTCCAGTCCAGACTGGAATTTATTTGTCAACAATGACAACTGAACTCCAGTCCAGACTGGAATTTATTTGTCAACAATGACAACTGAACTCCAGTCCAGCGACTGGAATTTATTTGTCAACAATGACAACTGAACTCCAGTCCAGACTTGAATTTATTTGTCAACAATGACAACTGAACTCCAGTCGAGGCTAGAATTTATTTGTCAACAATGACAACTAAACTCCAGTCCAGACTGGAATTTATTTGTCAACAATGACAACTGAATTCCAGTCCAGACTGGAATTTATTTGTCAACAATGACAACTAAACTCCAGTCCAGACTGAAATTTATTTATCAACAATGACAAACTGAACTCCAGTCCAGACTTGAATTTATTTGTCAACAATGACAACTGAACTCCAGTCCAGACTGGAATTTATTTGTCAACAATGACAAGAATGACAACTTGTTACGTGCAGAGAAAATAAACAAAAGGGTGAACTCAGCAGTTAACGTTTAAACAAACAAAATTTATTACGAAAATAAAACTAATTGCTAAGTCAGGGATAGAATACAAGCTTTAAAAGTGTACAGACTACTTATCTCAGCTGGGACGGCAAAGCTCCAGTCTCAGAGTTGTAACAGTCAGTCGGATGAATACCAGTCCTTTGGCTTGCAGGCTTGAAGCTGCACAAAGTCCACAGTATAAATCCAGAGTTGGCAGTGAAGGTCTTGAAAAGTCTTGAGAATGACTACTGCTGGAGTTTAGTAACACACAAGAGACACGATCCCAAAAGTCTGACTGCAAGCCTGCTGTCCCAGTATTTATACTCATGTGCTTACATAAGCATATAAGAACAATCTAGAACTTTTATTGACATGCTAATTACTGTTCTAAAATTATCTCTCTTACACAACTAACTAAATTTCTAGAACATTCAAAACATGACTAATTGAATTCAAGGTTGTGAGGTCATTAAGGGCAGTGACCTTGAGAATGTTCTAGACTAATTGAACTCAGGTCATGATGAGTGGGGGGAAATGACCTACATAACACACCCCCTCTTCAAAAAAAAGAAAATTTTTCAAAGAAAAATCTTTCTTTTACAAATGTAATCTTAAAAGTGTGAACAACAATAAGCTCTAAATACGAGAGAGACAGTCTGCAATTAAATTGTCTCTGCCTTTGATATGTCTAATGTCAAGATTAAACTCCTGTAACATTAAACTCCATCTTAGCAATCTCTGATTTTTGCCTTTAAATTTCTGCAGAAAAACAAGAGGGTTGTGATCAATATAAACCACTATTGGCTGATTTGAAGAAGTAACATAAACTTCAAAATGCTGTAAAGCTAATATCAAAGATAAACACTCTTTTTCATTGTAGAGTAGTTTCTCTGGGATTTGTTAAATTTGCGTGAAAAATAGCAAACAGGATGATCTATACCATGACTATCCTCTTGCAATAAAACAGCACCAGCAGCCGTATCACTAGCATCTACAGCTAATTTGAATGGCAAAGTGAAATCTGGTGCAGACAACACTGGGGCACTTAGCAGTATGGCTTTCAGTGTATCAAATGCCTGTTGGCATTGCTCTGACCAAACAAACTTTACTTTCTTTTAAGTAAGTTAGTCAAAGGCTCAGTAATTGTGGAGAAATTTGGACAGAATTTCTTGTAGAAACCAGCCATACCGAGAAAGCGCATCAGTTGTCGTTTGCAATTTGGTATAGGAAAAATTGAAATGGCACTGATTTTGGCACCAACAGGTTTTACCTCACCCTGTCCTACAGTATGTCCGAGGTAAGTCACCCTCGCCCAACCAAACTCAGATTTGGCAAGGTTAATAGTCAACATTGCTTTGCTCAGTCTCTCAAAGAACTTCCGCATGAGCTTGATGTGTTCCTCCCAGGTGTCACTATACAGGACGACGTCGTCAACGTAAGCTGCACATCCGTCTAGCCCGGATATGACATCGTTGATCATCCGTTGGAACGTTGCCGGAGAGTTCTTCATTCCGAATGGCATCACCTTGTACTGGAACAATCTGTCTGGTGTAACAAAGGCGGATATTTCATGAACACGATCTGTCAGAGGGACTTGCCAAAATCCCTTCAGTAGGTCGAATTTCGTCACATACTTGGCTTTTCCCACTCGGTCGATGCAGTCATCAATCCTCGGGATTGGGAAAGTGTCTGTCTTTGTTAAAGTGTTGACCTTCCTAAAGTCCGTGCACATACGATAACTGTGATCTGATTTGGAACAAGTATGCACGGCGAACTCCAGTTACTTTTACTGGGTTCAATAAAGTCGTTGTCCAGCAGGTATTTGACTTATTCCTGGAGATATTTCGCTTTTGTTGGATTCAGTCTGTATGGATGTTGTTTTACAGGCTTACTGTCCCAAACATCAACGTCGTGATAGATGATGTTTGTCCTCGTTGAAACATCTTGAAACAGGTGTTTATATTCATGGAGCAGTTCTTTCACCTGTTGTTGTTGTTCTGGCTGGAGGTGTGCCAACTTTGTAGACTCCAGCTTCTCCAGATTTCTGAGTTCTGAAGCTTGACCGAGCCCAGCTTTGAGTTTAGAGTATTTTCACTCAAGTCAGTTTCAGTATCACTATCTTCATAATGGCCAGAACTGACTGTACTGACAGGCTGAGTTATAGTAGGATTATCCCTATCCAAATATGGCTTAAGCATATTTATGTGACACAGCTGTTTTTGTTTTCGCCTGTCAGGTGTTATTATGATGTAATTTAAATCACTCCATTTCTTATCAATTAGATATGGCCCAAAGTAACGAGCATGGAGTGGTTTGCCAGGAATTGGAAGTAGAACAAGAACCTTTTGACCTGGTTCAAACTTCCGTTTTGAGGTGCTTTTATCACATTTGATTTTCATTGACTGCTGAGATGACTCAAGATTTTCTCTGGCTAATTCACATGCTTTAGAGAGTTTTGTACGAAAATCTGACACATATTGCAAAATACTCAGACAATCATCATCGTCCGATAAGAATTTCTCTTTAACAAGATTAAGTGGGCCACGGACTGTATGTCCAAATACAAGCTCAAATGGGCTAAAACCAAGAGACTCCTGAATTGACTCTCTAACAGCAAAGAGCAGAAAATGAATTCCTTCATCCCACTGCTTCTCTGTGTCAAAACAGTAGGTCCTAACCATGTTTTTCAAAGTTTGATGAAATCGCTCAAGAGCACCCAGACTTTCTGGATGATAGGCGGATGACCTATACTGTTTAATGCCTAGCTGATCCATTACTTGTTGAAAAATACCAGATATAAAGTTTGAGCCTTGATCGGACTTGACACATTTAGGGAGACCGAATAAAGTGAAAAATTTGACTAAAGCCCTCACTATAGTCTTTGTCTTTATGTTTCTCAGTGGTATGGCTTCAGGGAACCGAGTAGATGTACACATTATTGTCAACATGTACTCATTTCCTGATCTTGTTTTTGGTAGGGGCCCAACACAGTCTATTAGTATCCTACTAAATGGTTAAAGGGGCCTTTGGAATGGTCTGATTTGGCTTTCCTACCATTTGACATGTGTGACAAGTTTTACAGAAATGTGCTACATCCTGCCTGAGATTAGGCCAATAAAAGTGACTGAGAATTTTATGATAAGTTTTCCTTACACCTAAGTGACCAGCCCAGGGGGTTTCATGGGCCAGGCGCAATATTTCAGCACGATAGGACTTTGGAACCACAATTTGATGTTTTATAGCCCAATCGTCATCAACCAAAACGTCTGGAGGTCTCCATTTACGCATGAGAATACCAGATTTTGTATAATAGGAAACAGAGCTATCTGAAGTTTTACCTTCATCATCTACCCTGTCAAACAAAGTCAAAATATCTGGGTCTTTGTGTTGTTCTGCAATGAGATTTGATCTAGAAAATGTCTGACTTTGGTCAGCAGAAGTTTTACTGGAAGTTTCAAATCCACGAGGGATAAAGAAATGATCCGTCAAACACCTGACTGAGAAAGGTGTCATTTAAGTCAACTTCTGTGACAGTATTTTTGAGAGTATTTTGATTCTCGGAAGTTTTCTTTGACATGGCTCGAGTAATAGCACATGAACGGAAAAGACCGGGAATTTCCTCTTCTATCGGCTCTGGATTCTGATCTAAACTAGGATTATCAGTCACAAGTGGATTAGTGATGACCTTGTCCCCGGCAAGGTCGTTTCCAAGAAGAAGATGAATCCCTTCAAAAGGCAAAAAAGGCCTAGTACCTAAAGTCACAGGTCCAGAAACAAAGTCCGAAGACAAATAGACATTATGGAGAGGAACAGAAATGTAGTCATTACAATCTACCCCCTTAATAAGAACTTTAGAACCTGAAAATGACTTTCAGAAAACGGCAGGGTATCTGCCAACAAAAGAGACTGGGAAGCCCCGGTATCTCTTAAAATTTTGACAGGGGTAGCGGAAGAGAAATCACTAGAAAGTGATATAAAACCACCATGAAAAAATGCTTCGAAAATACCCATAATGCTATCTGAGAAGAATTGACCTTGACCTCATTAATTGGGGATGAGAGGGGTTTAACCTCAGAAAATGTGTTACACACATTATTAGACTCTAATAGAGTTGATGAAGAAATAAAGCCGGTGGGCTTAGATCCACTTTGACCACTTTGACCTTCACGTTTTCTTTTCAATTTGAAACACTCTGACATCAAATGGCCATCTTTCTTACAATAATTACAAGAAAGTGTACGAACTGTTTGTCAGAAGGAGATTGAGACTTGGGATCTGATGATGTGGGAGTGTTACTTGAACTCTATGAACTGTTGTCATTTGATTTTCTACTGTCCTTTGAAAAATTCTTGGATGAAAAGGAGGAGTTAAATTAACCTGCATTGTTTCTGTATGAAAAGGACTGGATCGTTTGCTTAGAAATGAAGATTTGAGGGTCAATGAATAATCATCGGCCAAACGTGCAGCAACGTCCAATGTATCTGCCTTTTGTTCATTGATAAACGTCTTGATGTCACTCCGAATGCACCTTTTAAATTCCTCAATCAAAACAAGCTGTCGTAATTTGTCATAATTCTGACTGACCTTTTCCGAAGAACACCAACGATCAAACAGTTGTTCTTTTGTTCGAGCAAATTCAACATAAGTTTGATCCTTCACCTTCTCACAATCCCTAAATTTCTGACGGTAAGCTTCAGGCACCAACTCATAGCCCTTGAGAATTAATTCCTTCACAGAATCATTATCTGAAGCCTGCTCTACTGACAACTGAATGTAAATTTCTCTGGCTTTACCCACCAAAGCACTCTACAAAAGCATAGACCAGGACTCCCTAGGCCAATTCAGACTCTGAGCAATTTTCTCAAAATGAAGGAAATATTTATCAACATCCTTTTCTTGGAAAGGGGGAACTAACCTGAAATGCTTAGTGATGTCAAACTTGTCTGAAGGGAAGAATTTTCCTGACTGTCCAAGCTCTAAACGTTTTATTTCTACCTGTAATCGCTGTTCTTCTAATCGCAATTCTTTTTCTCTCTCTTTCTTCCATTTCTAATCTTTCCTGCCTTTTTTTTCTGTCTTTCTTCCATTTGCAATTCTTTTTCTTTCATTTGTAATCTTTCCTGCCTTTCCCTTTCTTCCATTTGTAATTTTTCCTTTTCTAATTCCAATTTCTTAAGCTCCAAATCTGCCTGTATTTCTAATTCTAATTTTTTGAGTTCGAAGGAAGACTCAGGCTCATAATCGTTTAAGGCACACTCCTCAAAATGGCCAGAATTAACTAAATGTTTTGCAATCTTGAACTGTATTTCTCGCTTGCGCATAGATCTTTTGACATCTACTTTAAGGAAATTTGCCAGTGCTATGAGGTTGTCTTTTCTGAGGGAATTAAATGTGTCCTGATCAAGGTCATCCATAAATTCGTCTGGCTTGAATTCCGCCATGATTGAATTTCGCTGAGTTCACAGTGTACAGTAGTTTTGAAAAGGCTGTCAAAATGTTGTCAAACGGCTCAAAATATTCGTATCCCGGACGAGCCCCCAATTTTGTTACGTGCAGAGAAAACGAACAAAAGGGTGAACTCAGCAGTTAACGTTTAAACAAAATTTATTATGAAAATAAAACTAATTGCTAAGTCAGGGATAGAATACAAACTTTAAAAGTGTACAGACTACTTATCTCAGCTGGGACGGCAAAGCTCCAGTCTCAGAGTTGTAACAGTCAGTCGGATGAATGAACAGTCCTTTGGCTTGCAGGCTTGAAACTGCACAAAGTCCACAGTATAAATCCAGCGTTGGCAGTGAAGGTCTTGAAAAGTCTTGAGAATGACTACTGCTGGAGTTTAGTAACACACAAGAGACACGATCCCAAAAGTCTGACTGCAAGCCTGCTGTCCCAGTATTTATACTCATGTGCTTATATAAGCATATAAGAAAAATCTAGAACTTTTATTGACATGCTAATTACTGTTCTAAAATTATCTCTCTTACACAACTAACTATATTTCTAGTACATTCAAAACATGACTAATTGAATTCAAGGTTGTGAGGTCATTAAGGGCAGTGACCTTGAGAATGTTCTAGACTAATTGAACTCAGGTCATGATGAGTATGGGGGGAAATGACCTACATAACAAACTGAACTCCAGTCCAGACTGGAATTTATTTGTCAACAATGACAACTGAACTCCAGTCCAGACTGGAATTTATTTGTCAACAATGACAACTGAACTCCAGTCCAGACTGGAATTTATTTGTCAACAATGACAATAATGACAACTTGTTACGTGCAGAGAAAATGAACAAAAGGGTGAACTCAGCAGTTAACGTTTAAACAAATTATTACGAAAATAAAACTAATTGCTAAGTCAGGGATAGAATACAAGCTTTAAAAGTGTACAGACTACTTATCTCAGCTGGGACGGCAAAGCTCCAGTCTCAGAGTTGTAACAGTCAGTCGGATGAATGAACACTCCTTTGGCTTGCAGGCTTGAAACTGCACAAAGTCCACAGTATAAATCCGTCGTTGGCAGTGAAGGTCTTGGAAAGTCTGGAGAATGACTACTGGTGGAGTTTAGTAACACACAAGAGACACGATCCCAAAAGTCTGACTGCAAGCCTGCTGTCCCAGTATTTATACTCATGTGCTTACATAAGCATATGAGAACAATCTAGAACTTTTATTGACATGCTAATTACTGTTCTAAAATTATCTCTCTTACACAACTAACTAAATTTCAAGAACATTTAAAACATGACTAATTGAATTCAAGGTTGTGAGGTCAGTAAGGGCAGTGACCTTGAGAATGTTCTAGACTAATTGAACTCAGGTCATGATGAGTGTGGGGGGAAATGACCTACATAACAAACTGAACTCCAGTCCAGACTGGAATTTATTTGTCAACAATGACAACTGAACTCCAGTCCAAACTGGAATTTATTTGTCAACAATGACAACTGAACTCCAGTCCAGACTGGAATTTATTTGTCAACAATGACAACTGAACTCCAGTCCAGACTGGAATTTATTTGTCAACAATGACAACTGAACTCCAGTCCAGACTGGAATTTATTTGTCAACAATGACAATAATGACAACTTGTTTCGTGCAGAGAAAGTGAACAAAAGGGTGAACTCAGCAGTTAACGTTTAAACAAAACTTATTACGAAAATAAAACTAATTGCTAAGTCAGGGATAGAATACAAGCTTAAAAGTGTACAGACTACTTATCTCAGCTGGGACGGCAAAGCTCCAGTCTCAGAGTTTTAACAGTCAGTCGGATGAATGAACAGTCCTTTGGCTTGCAGGCTTGAAGCTGCACAAAGTCCACAGTATAAATCCAGCGTTGGCAGTGAAGGTCTTGAAAAGTCTTGAGAATGACTACTGCTGGAGTTTAGTAACACACAAGAGACACGATCCCAAAAGTCTGACTGCAAGCCTGCTGTCCCAGTATTTATACTCATGTGCTTACATAAGCATATAAGAACAATCTAGAACTTTTATTGACATGCTAATTACTGTTCTAAAATTATCTCTCTTACACAACTAACTAAATTTCTAGAACATTCAAAACATGACTAATTGAATTCAAGGTTGTGAGGTCATTAAGGGCAGTGACCTTGAGAATGTTCTAGACTAATTGAACTCAGGTCATGATGAGTGTGGGGGGAAATGACCTACATAACAAACTGAACTCCAGTCAAGACTGGAATTTATTTGTCAACAATGACAACTGAACTCCAGTCCAGACTGGAATTTAATTGTCAACAATGATAACTGAATTCCAGTCCAGACTGGAATTTATTTGTCAACAATGACAACTGAGCTCCAGTCCAGACTGGAATTTATTTGTCAACAATGACAACTGAACTCCAGTCCAGACTGGAGTTTATTTGTCCACAATGACAACTGAACTCCAATGCAGACTGGAATTTATTTGTCAACAATGACAACTGAACTCAGTCCAGACTGGAATTTATTTGTCAACAATGACAACTGAACTCCAGTCCAGACTGGAATTTATTTGTCAACAATGACAACTGAACTCTAGTCCAGACTGGAATTTATTTGTCAACAATGACAACTGAACTCCAGCAGACTGGAATTTATTTGTCAACAATGACAACTGAACTCCAGTCCAGACTGGAATTTATTTGTCAACAATGACAACTGAACTCCAGTCCAGACTGGAATGATTTGTCAACAATGACAACTGAACTCCAGTCCAGACTGGAATTTATTTGTCAACAATGACAACTCAACTCCAGTCCAGACTGGAATTTATTTGTCAACAATGACAACTGAACTCCAGTCCAGACTGAAATTTATTTGTCAACAATGACAACTGAACTCCAGTCCAGACTGGAATTTATTTGTCAACAATGACAACTCAACTCCAGTCCAGACTGGAATTTATTTGTCAACAATGACAACTGAACTCCAGTCCAGACTGGAATTTATTTGTCAACAATGACAACTGAACTCCAGTCCAGACTGAAATTTATTTGTCAACAATGACAACTGAACTCCAGTCCAGACTGGAATTTATTTGTCAACAATGACAGGACATACACCAGTACTGTATACAATCCATCATGATGGCAGGATGTATGATTTGTATTGTAAACATACTTTAGGGAGAGGAATGAGAACAATGTACTTGTTACCTAGCACAAAAACTGTGAAAGTATTACAATAAGTGACAGGCTACTGTACCATTGTAGTTCAAACTGAAATTTGAATAAGATTTGAAATATTGCCAATCTGGTTCTGGTTGCAAGATAATAAACTCTTTGTATTTCTAAGATATGATGTACATTGTACTTCAGGTCTACAGCTGACTGTGAAGAAAGCAGAAAGAAATGATGAGCAATGGTGCAATAAAAAAGTTTTTTTTTAATTAATAATATTTGCTAGCAACTTTGAGCCATGTGTTTTGCTGAAATTATGAAAGAAAATTAAGAAACAGTAAGCATATTGAAAAAGCGTGAGGTACTAGGGGTACTTCAGGACCTCTGACACAAAAACCAGGATGGTGACCCATTTTTCTGATCAAAGCACAACACATGCAAAAATCTGAAAACATGACAATATACTCTGACAAGTTGAAGAGTGTTAGAAAAAGGCGCGATGTATAGACCCTATGTATAGACCCACAGCTAAGTTTGTATTAACTTACATAATATTATTAATCCTCGAGCATAAATACCTTACAGTTACACTCTCACTTGATATTGAAATATCCCATCGGAATCGATTCAGCAAAATGTTTAAAAGGTCTGCCAAGTGGAAAGTGTTTATATGAAATTCTATCTGGACTCGGAAGTTTTGCGCCACATCGAGAATCCGTCTGGCTCTGCTAATGAGGATATGTCAGTGTAATATTGTGTACTGTTCACATGATGAAAACAAATTCTCTTCCGGTTTGTTTGATTGCAAATTATTCTTTTCTCCACTTGTCAGCGACCCCATGTCCTGTGTATCTTTACCTAATCCCTTTCAGTTTTTTCTTTTTCTTTTTTGCATTTAACTCAATCAGTCAAATTAGTCTTGCATTTTCTGACACACTAAAGCGCTACAACAAATTGAAATTCTAGCTTTGTGCTGTCATCGCAATCTATCGATCAGCAATGTTCTTCCATATTCCATGAACTATGGAAAAGTCAACCAAAGCTTCACTTTACAGATTTCATTTGTAGTTAAAGATAAAGACGGATGATTAAATCAACAAAAAATACAAAAGTAACAAAATTAAACAAAAAACTAAAGAAAAAGTGCAAGGCATAGTAATACATATATATGCATTTCGCGGGTTTTGAAAAGCTTATAGGTAAAATCACAGAGTAATATCATAGACAGAGTGGCAACACTTGCATGCCTTTTGTTCCATGGTCGTCTCGGTAGACTATTGGCTTTTCATATTAAAATGAGCTTAAAAGGTGTTAAACTTTTTGGAGGCTTGGTTTGTGGTTTATAATTACACGAGATTATGCGAAACATACGACGAGATGGCATCGTACTGCCAGTCGCGTAGCAACCATAGTTACTTTGTGAGCTCTCAGGCCAGAAACACTGCCTCACGCCAATCAAAACATAACACGCCAGCAGTTTCATAAACATGTCCTTTCTTGGCGCACGTGTAAAAGACGGTATGACTGACCGTAAACCATTGAGTAAAACCAGACAGTATCGATAAAAGACTTTCAAATTTGGTTCAAACACACTCATTATATATTCATAAAAATATGAGAGGAATTTTTAAAACGGTAACACCCACTTTCCTGAAGCTCAAAACACTCCCGTTTTCGTCAGCACATCAATTCCGATCAGCACCACACGACAACAACAACACAAGCTTTGTCGAACATACTTTCGCTTAACAATTGGTGAAAATCCGAAAATTACCGAAGGGTGCATGGTCGGCACTCTTCGGAAAAGAGAGCCAAGAGCTTCGTGAGGCGAGGCAAACATGGATTGCTTACGTAACCGCTTCACGCCTTAAACAATAGCTGTTGCCACTCTGTCTGATATTACTCTGTGGTAAAATGTATGACATCACACGATACAACGTGACATCTATGTTGGTGCCCAACGGTTAGATTGCAAAGTATTTTTCAACATATCATTGATTTGATTTTGATTTTGTTCGTTTGTTTATTTTTGTTTGGTTCCGTTTAGCTGTACTCTTACGTACTCAGCAGTTATTGGCTAGCCCAGTTGCAAGTACCCGGTGATCTAGTATTAAAGGTGCAGCATCGTAAAATCAAATTAGGTTGAACCATTTTAATTCCAGGGTCTTTGAAGATTGATTTGGGAGCATTGTTATTTTCTTCCCTACCTCACTCAGTTTTTTACAGCTGTGCAAATTCCCTCAGAGGAATCTTTTCTTCAGATGAAATGTAAACAATGGATTGGGAGAGAAATGTACAGCAGCACAAGTTCACATGGAACTGAAGGCATACAGCATCTGCTTTAGAAAGCTGGAACGCTGCTGGGAAGAGAATAGAAACTAACCGCACTACTGCAATATTATAGATTGAAAAAAACCATGGTGGACTCAATATGTAAAATAACCACTACCATTGTTACAGATTAAGTTTGTTCTGTGTAGTAGGCTAAATCATGTGGTACAAATCAACTAAGCATTTGGAAGAATATACAATGTATATAGAGAGTGGAATTATCTAATGTGAAGTGACAGCATCACTCCAGTTACTCAGGGGGTTACTATAGTATGAGTGGGTGTCCCCCTCTTATCATGATACAGTAAACTTTGAACATTAAACGTTGAAACGGAGTCATTTTGTGGCAATTTGGGGAGTTTTATTCTCAGAATTTTCATGAACAGAAAGATCTCCCATTATTATCTTGTCAACGCAGATGAGTGTGTATCCAAATAGGAAAAATCCACTATTTGACACTGTAAGTTAAATATCGAAACTTTTTCAGCATTCATTGTTAATGCAAGGAAATCAAAATGGAGATCCTGCAAATGTATGGCCAACATAAGTTCATAAAATTTCTAATGTTGCAAAAGTTTATGTGATATACAAGTTCAAATTCAGGGTAATGGTATTAATATTGGACTACAACTTCTATTTGGATATTAACTGGTGAATTCTGTAACATGCTTTGAAAGATAAAATAAATTATTAAAATATGCATATTAAGACATTTATTTTAAGACATCGCGACTTTGTCTAACACTCTTCAGCTTGCATTGCAAATGTTGTGCTGGGGGAGGTGTACTCCCATACAAAAGGTGTACGGGTATGTGCTGCCCGAATGAGTCACCTTTTCACGAAAAAATCCCTAAACATGGGTCGATTTCTCATCGAAAAAAACCCTGAGCATAGGTCAATAACAAAGCAAAGCAACAAAATAAAAGTGAAAATTCCGCCAAATTTGTCAGCAAATCCCTAACAATGGGTCATATTCTTTGACTATACATGGGTAGATGTTTTCGACGTCGACTTGGGCGGCAAACACCGTAACAAAATATCAGGAGTACCCCTCCCGGAGTTGTGCCAAAAGTTGTTGGATATTGAAAAAAGAGAAGTTCAAGAAACATTTAATTTTGGCGACGGGTGCGGGAACCACCTCGAATTTAATTTTGTTGACAAGAATTAAAATAGACATCGGATATCAAATGTAGGTTACATGGATCACGGAGAAGCTAAATTGAGTACTCCAGGTGTTTTCAGGAGCAAGGATGAGAAACTGTAGCAGAAGTATAAGTTACTTGGTGTGTCAAATTGAAAAACGGACACATGCTAAACAACAGCCAGATGTGAGTTAAAGTTATAATCACAATTAGGTATCAATGAAATGAAATCAAGTGTTATGAAATTGTTGTGACCAAAGGATGTGCCGAAAATGAAAGATATTCTGAATATGGAGCGCCCCGAAATGAAAGATGTTATAAAAAGTGAGCGCCGAAAATGAAAGATGTTACAAAATGAAGCACCCGACGGACGCACCAAAAATGAAGGTAATGGCTGAAAGTACATATCTGTGTGTATTTTTGATTCATTTCTGCTTGCAATATTTGTTTATTTTCTCTGCCATCCTTGGCCAGATTTTTTCGATCCCGAGGCAGCCTCTTTGAATCTATTTTTTCAAAATTCTGTCTAGCCCCCCTCCCCGATATCAAATGGCTTACCCCTTAGTAGATTATCGTTCTTCAGTTAGGATTGAGATCACAGTCGCTTGTGGTTCTATACACAGCGAAACCCGTGTAAGCAAATCTTTCTGATGCATTACAGGGGCCTTCGCCATGTATAGAACCGCAAGTAAACTCCAGAATGCTGGGCAATGTGCGACATTTGTGGGGGTAAGTGTGGGCGCCCTCTGTCGGCAATGTATTTGGTTCGTGTTCCACTGGCTCGATCGATGAGTGGCCCGAGTTTGGAGAGGAGTGGGGGATATGGAATGTTAAAGTAAATTTAGTCTGTGCAATTCGTATGAATACGCTAAATTCGTGACATTATTCGACCAACCAATTTTTCACTCTGAAATCAAACAATGACAGTTGAGATGTACGATGTGCAAATTTCATTATTAATATCTGTTCGTATCTGAGTTTATATTAAAATTGGACCAAATTTCAATATTGAATGTGCTTTGTCAGCACTGTATCGACTGACGTCAATGTATCACGGATTGGCGCGGTATGAATCGTAACATTATTCCGCCAATCAATTTTCACCCTGAATCAAAGGGTAGGCAAATTAGTCAGTTCACGTGATAATTGACATTAAAAAAGGACCAAATTTCAATCTTTCAAGGAACTAGTTTGGGATAATTTGATGGTGAAGTAATGTCTGTTAAATCTGCAAATGTAAGCTCATCTGCTTTTCTTTTCAACTCATACACTTGTTTTTATTAGTAATTTATAATATTGCAACATTCAGCTTTAGGGAACCTAACACTTTTGAGAAATTTGAAAAATATGAAGATCCAATCCTCCCAAATTAGAGTTTCTTATACTTAATTATCGCGCGTTTCTGTTCTACATCACTCTGCTTTCCTATCAATTGTCTCCTTGTGATAAGTTGTAACCTTATGCATTCTAGTCAAAACACGATTGAATACACATGTACAGTACATTAGAGATTTTGGTGTTTTATAATTACTTTTTGCAGACTGATGACCATTTTCCAGGTTTTTTGTTAGTTGGTTTGTATTTTGAAAAAGAGTTGGTGTAAAGTGTCAGGTTTGCAGAAAATACTATAGCGTGGATCGTTCCCTACACAAATCTAACAGTTTGCCTGTTTGCCATGCCCGATATCAAAGTATATTGTTGGTGTTATGTATATATTGTATAGTTGACTAATTTCAATTTTTTGCGGTTTTCTAAGACCATTTTCAAAAGTTAAATGCTTTGTTGTATGTAAAGCTTTCATAACGCTGTAAATTGGCATCTATTCTTGCATTGTATGCCCTCAAGTTATTTCTGCACTCAGGATAATAACGCAAGTTATACCACAAGGAACCTATAAATCTCTTTTTTATTTTTGCATTGTTGTTTATGTTTATATCAACTAACAGAACTATTGTGTTGTTGTTGTTGTTGTTTCAAACATACTGTATATGTCATAAGAAGCACGTGCACTCACAAGGACACATGCAGCTCTCTCCCAACGTACGTTCAGAGAGAACAAACAACAACAACAACAACAACAACAACAACAACAACAACAACAACCAGATTTCTAGGTTCCCTGTTGTTTTATCACCTTCAGATTCAATTGTCGTCGAGAAGCGCCCCCAGTGGCGAAACGGAGACACCTTCATTAACTACGTCGAAAATTATGTTCTTTCAATCGATCCTCAATTGCATTTCGCGTTTTTATTTAAAAGCTCGCCCTTTGTTATAATAAGATTGCTTTCAGCATCTTTTAAAATGACTTGCCACAAAATAAAACAAACCATTTGATTAGTTAAATATTTTTCAGACAAAATCTGAACCATGGAATCTCGTGTCGACTTATTTATATCACCATTATTTTATTGATACCCTTTGTTTACTTGAAAGTAAATGTGTTTCGATTCTGACAGCACCTTATTTCTAATTCTACGGGATAAGCAATTTATCCGACATTTTATTGTGATGACATGGTTGTAAAAGCACACAGTTTGTTGCAAAAACATCTTCGGATTTTTGCACATATCTATTGCTGCCCTTCAACGTCGTTAGGCCGACATACTTAAAATCAGTGGTTGTAAACTCAATACAGTGTTGCGTTCGCAACTGTATATAGTTTCCACACTAAATTTTATGAAGACACACTCAGCACGCGGACGCGAACAAATGATTCCTAGGGCGCTGACACTGTTGCGGCCCCGTACCCGCGTGTCTCTTTCAAATTAAAGTCAGTCTTCACTTTCAAGTTGAAGTTTGACACCAGATGAAGGATTTTCACTGTCCTTGCCATCGGTTTCATACATTCTTGAGCCCCGTTTGCAAGAAGACAGTAAAAGTGACATGTTACAAATGGTTCAACTATTCTGCGCCACAAGAGAGGCGTTCAGGTCAGTTCGGTACATGATTCTACACACAACTGTGGGCTTCCACCACAGCATATTTTGTGACCATGCTAGATGGCAAAATTTCCCATATGGCAACTAAAGTTATAGGAATCGTAGCCACGCAGAAAAAAGACCAATGCATCGTAAGTACCTATATCGATCAATGATATGCGTGTTGCAATCGGTAGATTGTACTTCTGCTTGGAAATTCTGAACTTCAACACCGCCTCTACAACTGACATTGTCTTTAAATATTAATTTTGTCTTGTGTATTTTATATTGTCTTGTCCTCGAAATTGCTTTGAAAGTCAGCTTTATATCGTTTTCATGTTTTCGAAATAATCAACAAATTCTGTAGCAGTTTACTTTTACCTGAAGTATTACGTTGGACTCGCTGTCAGGTGAGCTGAATGATATGAGCCGTAACGTGTACGCCCTCTACGTCCGGTAATTATAAATGCAGCAGCGCCAATATCGAACTCGGTGAAGCATTACTTTGAAAGAGCCAACATAAAATTGCAAGTTCTTTAAAATATACTTTATTGTTGGTGTTGTTTTTGCCTGCTATCTGAGGAAATGACAACACTTAGTCCAAGAAATGACAGGCTCTAACAGCTCTTCAGAAATCTTAAAGCAGCTGGACTAAGAGGTGGGGGTTAGTTTTTAACAGCCTGGAACCTTTCTACCTGCGTGTCTATTTGCCTGTCTATTTGCCTATCATCAGTCTGCCTGTCTATCTGTCTGCCCGTCTGTCTGCATCTCTCTCTGTCTGCCTGTCTTCTGTTTATCAATCTGTCTATCTGTCTGCCCGTCTGTCTGCATCTCTCTCTGTCTGCCTGTCTTCTGTTTATCAATCGGTCTATCTGTCTGCCCGCCTGTCTGCAACTCTCTCTGTCTGCCTGTCTTCTGTTTATCAATCTGTGTCTGTCTATCTGTCTGCCTGTCTGTCTTCCTGTCTGTCCGTCTGTCTGTCTGATACTTTCAGTCTGTTAGCTTGTCTTTCCATATATCAATTCCGAAATGCCACCTTTATCTCTCTTTTTATGTGAAGTATCGCATTTGACTTTACAAAACGACAAAACTACCATCTTGGGTGTTCAATTAATTGGGAACACATTGATGAGAATATGATGCGAATTCCAATGTGGCTTCGTTTGCACACGGCTCTAGAGAGTGACTACTGCACATTGCATGAAGAGGTCGTTCTCTTACGATCCCTTAACAATAATACACTCACAAAAAATTGAAAATTCGATAACTAAGTCCCCCAAAACTTGCCAAATCCTTTCCTGAATTTCAAATGGTTGACGAGTGAAATAGGTTTGCAGTACATAGTGAACTCCACAAAAGATCAAAAAGTGGCATTTTGCCTCCTCAGCTCAGCTGATGGAATTTATATCGAAGTAGTCAAAGTTGTATAGTTGAAAACCGACTTTGCTAAGATCAAAACGCTACACGGCGAGAATCACCGACTTCGACCAAAACAATAATCAAATTTGTACACTGTGTGAGAAAATTTGAACCAATTCAATTGTGGAATTTTGATATCTTACCAAAGGACCATACTAACTCCAGTCATTTATCGGAGAAACCAGCATTGTCTCATCAAGTACATGGAAGTAAACCATCTATGAAATCGTGCCTACAGTACTTATTCTCTATAAATGTCGTCCGCTTGAATGTTCCAACTAATGTATCGCTGTGACAATAATTTCTCATACTGATAAAATTGCTTTGTGTATTGAGATTTATACGAGAAACATAATACTCTTACAATGGAATGGATTTGTTCGATGGCTATTGTAAAAGTTCCGCGGACTGTGTGTCCATCGTCTTTCACATATCTGTAAATTAATGGCTTCTCGACTTCAATGCTGACAGCGACATATCATGGTGACAGCGACACATCATGGTGACAGTGACATATCATGGTGACAGTGACATATCATGGTGACAGCGACATATCATGGTGACAGTGACATATCATGGTGACAGTGACATATCATGGTGACAGTGACATATCATGGTGACAGTGACACATCATGGTGACAGTGACACATCATGGTGACAGTGACATATCATGGTGACAGCGACACATCATGGTGACAGCGACATATCATGGTGACAGTGACATATCATGGTGACAGTGACATATCATGGTGACAGTGACACATCATGGTGACAGTGACATATCATGGTGACAGTGACATATCATGGTGACAGTGACACATCATCACATCACGTTCCTGTCATATCATCTTGCAGTGTAACCTCGCTGTGACGGTTACACATCAAGGTGACAGAATACATTATGTTGACAGTGACATATCACGCTACCGTCACGTCATGCCGACACTGACACCTCAAGCATAAAGTGACACCACAATGTCTGAACTTCATTAAAGAATTTTAAGACCGATCAATGTTTACCATGCATTTGTCAGAAAAGTATTTAATCTTTGGTTTCGTGTGAATGTTTCCGTATGGGAATCACACGAGCAGGTTTTAAATTCCCGTGTTAACTCACTTGACTCTAGAAATTTCATCTTACAATTTCAACAATGCATGTCACAAACTTACGCTTCTGTCCACATAAGGTTCAGATACATTGTCATTCACTCACATTTCTTACGCTCTGGGTGATTTAGAGTTCAGCTAAGCTGTCGTTAAAGTAACGAATGTTAAAAGTTGTTTGGTAGTGACTCTGCTTTCCACGCTGTAACACGATCATCGAACAACTGGCGTGTTTCTGCCATCACAACTTACGGTAAGTCGCTCAGGTGGTATTCGATGGCATACCGACATACCGTGTGAATTTATGGAACTGAAATAAACACCAGAGATGATCGTGCTACAGCATGAAACAGGTCTCAACGAAACATGTCCATACACGTATGTATGTATGTATGTATGTATGTATGTATGTATGTATGTATGTATGTATGTATGTATGTATGTATGTATGTATGTATGTATGTAGGCCCTATGTATGTATGAATGCATGGATGGATGGATGCATGGATGCATGCATGGATGCATGCATGCATGTACTTGTTTCGTACATAACATACATACATACATACATACATACATACATACATACATACATACATACATACATACATACATACATACATACATACATACATACATACATACATTGTGCGTGTGTTTATGATTCAAAATCGTGACATTAAAATTTGACATTATGTATTGTTTCAAGTTCAACCTAAACTGGTTTATACATATTACACAACATGTTGTTTTCTGACCAATGTGCATTCTTCCATCTGTCCAGCATTAATTTACAATCAGCGGTATTTGTGAATTATAGAGCGCGAGCCGATGATAAATTAATTCATTGTTATGCCGTACACGACCTTCGCGTTTCCAACACGTCGCAGCTGCTACACACATAATCTTCGCCGACAAAGACAATAATTATACTTGATGGATTAAATGTAACTCGATAATTCTCATGCATTTACCTGTCTGTGGATTTTCTGGTTTAATATTCAGTTCGTCTCATTGATCAACTTTCACACAATCACATTTTTATTCGTTCATCGATAAAGTCATCCATGGAAATTAGCTCTACCTTACACCTAAATATCGATCCTACGTGAGATATAATACATTGTATTTAATGTGCATTATGTGCAGGTATGGACAAACATGAATTCAATCGGCGAGATATTCTAAATTCTATAGTGATGTAAACTTTACGGGCTTGACCAGAAACTCAAATTTTAGAAATTTTTCGTCGTCGATGCAATTCCCATGTTGCCAGGGTCTGTCGCTGCTCACTGTCCCGTTGACACTTTCAAGCGTAATTCACATTGACTGTCCGTCTATGGCATTGATCTTTGCAGCTGGTGCATTCACTATGGTCCAGGGAGAAAAGACATGTGCGACACAACAATGAAAACAATTTATGGATCTCTTAGTCTCCTTCAAGAGACTGTGTGTATATTTTTCTAAATTGAATCATTATCAATCAGCCGTAGCGTATCAAACGACCAGAATATGTGAACGTAATTGCACACAGCTTGCAACTTGGACCATTATTGACAGTTGTGTCATGCTAGCAGGGTATGCTTACCCATTCCGGACACCTGGTACCACCACTCATTAATTTAATTTGTGGTTAAAGATGGCCCTTACCGACATTGTAAATATTTTTAGCCACAGGACCAGGTGATTTTATTACTGGTTTCTGTCATTTGGATGATCGGGTTTGTTTTGATGTCATATTGCAATTAAGCACTACGACAGCATCACGTGGCTCACGTGGGTGTTTGGTATATTTCAAACACTTACTAAGGAACAATGATTCCATCAACTGTGAAAATAAAAACTCATTTGATGTCCTGAACTTGTCGATGGGTCGTAATCTGGGTGAATTTATCCATTATTTATCTGGAAAACACCACACAAGCCTGTGTGGCTTTGTCGTGCATTAACTATACACGTTTCTATGACAGGATTGAACACTCTTTCCCAAATACCTTTTTTGAATTCACAGATGAACTCAGGGTTAACAACCTTCTTTTCCTACTCCCATTAACCTTTACGACGGAATGATGACATCCATGATGACATCCATGATGACATCCATGATGACATCCATGATGACATCCATGATGACATCCATGATTAGACCGCAGTGACGTCCATTTGGGAAATATCAGTGTTACTCTCCAACATGGATAAAACAGAGGGGAAAGACGTCAAGAGTTACAAGATCGCAATTGCTTCAAATCATTGAATTTTTCATTTTTGCCATACGTGAAATTCCAGATACAGAGTTGGCCCCTTGTCAAACAAAATCTGGATGTATTAAACTAAAATAGAATTGATTTACGCGCTGTTATGAAATAGATTTCTTAGATCAGAGAAGAGTCTGATTAACCATACAGTAAGTCAAATGATTTATTTAGTAATATTAATTAAAAGCCAATGCGATAGTACGGTCATAATTATTAGTCCCCACGGACACCGTCCGGGGGGACTTATAGGTTTGGTCATGTCCGTGCGTGCGTCCGTGCGTGCGTGCGTGCGTCCGTGCGTGCGTGCGTGCGTGCGTGCGTGCGTCCGTTCACGCAGATATCTCTGAGATGCCTAGAGCGATTTCATTCAAACTTGGTACAAGGATTACTTCATATGTCATACAGATGCACGTCAATTTGTTTTGTGATACGATCCAACATGGCCGCCAGGCGGCCATTTTATTGCGATTTTTTCATGTACAGAGCCATAACTCAGGCATGTTCCAAACGATTTTATTCAAAGTTGGTACAAGGACATTGACCAATGTCATAGATATGCACATCAATTTGTTTTGTGATACGATCCAATATGGCCGCCAGGTGGCCATTTTATTACGATTTTTTCATGTACAGAGCCATTACTCAGGCACGTTTCAACCGATTTTATTCAAAGTTGGTACAAGCTTATTGACAAATGTCATAGCTGTGCACGGCAATTTGTTTTGTGATACGATCCAATATGGCCGCTGTGCGGCCATTTTATTACGATTTTTTCATGTACAGAGCCATAAGTCAGGCATATCTCAACCGATTTTATTCAAAGTTGGTACAAGGACATTGACCTATGTCATACATATGCACGTCAATCTGTTTTGTGATACGATCCAATATGGCCGCCAGGCGGCCATTTTATTACGATTTTTTCATGTACAGAGCCATTTCTCAGGCATATCCGCATGTTTCGACCAATTTTATTCAAAGTTGGTACAAGGACATCGACCAATGTCATAGCTATGCACATCAATTTGTTTTGTGATGCGATCCAATATGGCCACTGTACGACCATTTAGTTACGATATTTTTCATGTCCTGAACCATAACTCAGACATGTATCAAGCGAATTCATTCAAAAGTATTTTTATCACAGACCTAATGAAGAGGACTCTATCCTCTCTGAGGACCTGTAATCAAAATACCCATTAACAAGTGGGGACTGTGTCATCAACGATGACTTGTTTTTCTAATCATACAAATTTCGTAGCCAATACAGTCACCATAAAAGTAGACATTTAACAAACACAATAAAAAGTATGAGAATAACTGCATCTGTGACTACCTAATGGAAGCAATGTTTTCAAAACAGGACAGGGTTCAACGCGATAGATAATATCATCGGAAATAGAAAAAGCCATAAGGCGAACATTACCGGATATCGATACTTTAATAATTCATCAATTGTTTGACCAAATTTCCTGTCCAAATCGAAAACAAGCGTGAAAAATACCATATCGCACACCTGTCGATCATCCAACCCATAAGTTATTCATTTCCCTGCCTCACACCGTTCACGATCGATTATGTTTCAAAATACATCAGTGTTTTACGTGGAAAGTCTTTTAATATCGCCCTAGCGTACTCGATATTGTAAATTCATAAACACGTAATGTAAAACGTTGTAAACAGGTTGTTTCTGCTACTTTTCAAATCATGGCAATTTGTTTTCTTATTTATAGCGTCATGTGACGTTTTCCCCCTAAAAAACTGGCCTAAAATCCTAAACTTACCAACCATTATCACATTTGCCCACTTAGAAATACTTCCTTTAGGCCCAGAAAACAATTGGAACATACCTGATTGGAATGGGGATTACCGTAAGTCAGATTTTTCACAGAAATCATATTTTTACAGACAGAATTGGTTTTTTCGTCCAAAGCTTATTTAACATGTCATTTTAGTCCATTCTATGCATTCTCATATCTGCATGATCTCTGTGCTGAAATTCCATTAACATATAGAGCTGGTTACGGTTCAGAAAATATTTTGCCTAGAGTTTAGAATTATGTGTTGTCATCTCTTGATAAACACAAAGATTTCTTTTCGATTGTATAAATAGATCTCTCTTCAAGTCTCACAATATGTCATGACATTTTTCTGCAAGACTGCAATTGGGTTATGGCATTTCTGGAATCGTTATACAATAACTCAGTTCCTATCTAAGAGGTCGAACACATACTGATCTTGCCTGAGATGTAGTCTCTAGACCGCATTTCCCTTGAAAATAAAATACGAGTGGTTTCTACAGTCAGATCAAAACTTATTTATTTACTGTTTTTTCTCAGTTCAATTCTTTTCAATATTTGTCTGGTATTTTAAGGTATTGTCGATTTTTATAGTCCTTTTTTGGCAATTCTGTAGTCAATATGTTTCGTACCCGTATTTGTCCCCGTCACGGTTTTTCTGTATGCCCATGACTATTTTTTTCAATCATGAAAATTCCCTGCCGATGCTAACAAAGTCGATTAACATGGCCGTATCTATCGACACAATTACCGTTATATTGATGCAAACCGCCGTGGGCGGACATCACAATCGTTTATCAAGGGTAGCCACAAATGCAACTACAATACTCAGCAACACAACACGAACTGAATTCGAAAATAGAAATTGAAAGTTATTGTAGACGTTTTCGACCGTAAAAAGAAAAATTATTTATGAACGAACACGACTCGATCATAAATACTTGTCGATGCCAGCCGTTAAAAATTATTGACTTTATCACGTGTGTTATCGTACTGTAATAATATATTCAGGTGATTTGTTTGCTCAAATACTGTGTCACTTCGTTTAATACTTCGAAGTTTTTATTTTAGCATTCCCTTAACGATTAGTAATACTGCGCTGACGAAACAGTATTTTGCATGTACTTCAAGAAAAGATCTAAATAAAGCTAGCAAATTTGACAAAGAACAGCGAATCGTAGCTGCAATTCCACACTTTACAGATCTGTTACCATTCGTTTGAAATCATTTCTTTGAGTCGAAGGGGAAATTCGACGTTTTTCCATGATTGATAGCGTCATTAGACAACACTAGCTGAGGACAAACATAATTAACTTGATGTAATTTTCAAAGAGTTTGTCAAAGGTAATTAAAGAGAAACACGACAAATGATGAACTAAGACGTGCTATGAATGTTATAGCAGTGAGAATCGCTGTAGCCGAATACAAAATGTGTCGGATAAGACCATCAATGTAGCCGAATACAAAATGTGTCGGATAAGACCATCAATGTAGCCGAATACAAAATGTGTCGGATAAGACCATCACTGTAGCCGAATACAAAATGTGTCGGATAAGACCATCAATGTAGCCGAATACAAAATGTGTCGGATAAGACCATCACTGTAGCCGAATACAAAATGTGTCGGATAAGACCATGGCCGTCATGGATGTAAGCTAGATGTTATTCATAAATCAGATATTGAATTCTCCTTTTGAATGAAAACACGTGACTGATGATGAGTGATGATAAATCAGATATTTCTCTGAAAAGCTGGATATCTGGTAATCTACCAATGGATGATCGTTATCTCGTTTTGCCTGTACACGTGATCATCTATGCAAATAAACATTTCAAAATGTAACGAGTAATGCCAGGAGAATACCCGACAAACAGAAGCTTTGCTATATTTAGAGACATGGAAATAGATGATTTGGTATTTTACAGGTATTTATGTCTGCTGTTTGAACAGAAAACCTACATATACAACTGGAATCATAAAATCTTTTGTAGGCAGCAATAAAAAGACTTGAATGATCATTTTTCACAGGATGATATATATTAAACTTTTGTATCAAACCGAAAAAGGTGAATATTGTTAGTTGTACGACATTTCGTTTATCAGGCTGTGGCTGCACTGTGGCTGTCTGAAGTAATTTTAAACCATGAATTTATCTGAACTCCTGCCTTCCGTGGTTGAAATGCATTTTACAGTTAATTAAGTCTGTCCCCAGTGACTTGAATAATTTAAGCAATTACATATCATGTCACAATATTTATCAGTTTAATTGAAATAAATTAAACAAATAAATTACTCTTGACCTTGTCCTTATATTATTTAATATGTGTAAAAACAAGAGCCTTATCAACACACTGACAAACTATATCGATATTTGTGGAGCTGGAATAGCGGGAAGTATTTTTGTAGCTTTTCATCCAGGAAGGGATTGAAACCTTTGAATTTTGGAAAAATAAATGAATTAATGCACAAACACATGGCATGAAGTATCAAAGGTAGATTTTAATACAATCATAATGGTGATTATTATTCATATTTGTGTAATTCAATTTCTGGGTGAATAGTAGCTTATTCCACGATGCTTTATATGGTCAAAGGGTTACATTATACCTATCGCAAACCATTTCATTTCAGGCAATAAAACTCTTTCTTATTTCTTCGACTGCAGACTTAACGTCATATATTTTTAATAATCATTTATTATCATTGAGATTCGGTAGGGGAACACGTGATCTAAAACACTTCTTATTTTTCAATTACATAAACTTCCAAAGCAAGTCTGAAAGGCATTGTCGGTCGAATCTATAGTCTACTATAGAGTTAAAACAAGGCTATTATTGTCAGAGGAAATATTTACACGAAGCTAGGGAGTTTACTTTCGGCATATAACAGTGCACATTGCAGTGGCTACCTGACAACGTATGCGTACGTGTATGCAGATCGTTGCGGTATTAGACATCAACTCCGCTGCTCACTTGAAGGATGTCTTCTGAATATGTAAGTCATCGATAGTGTATCCAACAAGTTCACTGTCTGATCAAGACCACGGTTCTCTCCAGAGCAAATAATCACGAGCTGTGCGAATATGTCCTTTGGCAGCACCGCCATGCAGATGCGTTCACAAATGTATGTTATTCTGTTTGCCATGATTTTCAGCCTATTCGGTCTGGTGTTGCCCTTACAACTAGCGTCAACTAATGGGTAAGTAACGTCAAATCGATCATTTTCTATCAAACCACGGTGATGTCAAGTTTTTGAGTGACTGTGAGTGTACTGTGTATAAACTTAATATGTGTAGAATTTCCGACTACAGCACAGACATGTTGAGTTTCCCTGTCAGTAAAGAAAACTACTTGTCAATCAGATAGCGCTCTCAGCTCACTCAAGTAAGGTCGTGGACTAAGCTTCATTTCTTTCATATAGCTGAGCATGGGCATGCCTCAGTTGTATACCTTGCCTTGCAATCATGTCTAGTATATTTAAACCATGCCAGGTCCTTAATGGTTTACATAATACTGCAGATAAATTTAAGAATTTCCCGTAGAATTCAAAAAAGGAACAAAACTAAACATTTACGCAACAAGATCTTGTGTAGATGTAAGTTTTCTGCATAAACTGTAACATTAATCCAGGCATTACTCTTAAAAAGAAACAATGCTCTCAAAAACCAAGGTTGTTTCCCTTAATATTCCCACGTCAAATCTGCCACATACATTGGTATGACAATTACTAGCGTTTCATTATTTCGAATTCTCGGTATGTTGTGAACATTTCGAGACATGTAAAATCAGACGAAGTTTGACATGGAACAAGCCATTGTGTGGTACGGAAATACAAGATATTGACTGTACATTAGAGTATGGCGACTCAATTACTTGGCGTGGTTTGGCCTCGTCAACGCTTTCACGCACTATGAATTCCTGATGTACGTCTGTTCGCATATATGCAGCTTTAACAATCGTTGCCAAAGCGTCAAACGAGCTTGCCGGTGAAAAGATGACGTCATTTAGTGCATCAAGGCTTGACCCCTTGTGGCAGGGCTTATGTCAACAACAGCGCACTGCTGAAAAGACAACTCACAATCGTTCATGCTTTCAAATTTTGGTGAGACAAATTTAACTATCGCTTTCAGGAGCTCATGGCGTACAGAACTGTGTCAACAATTCTCCACCTAGCGTGACCTATCTGAGGTCACTGTACTGACAGTCTTAATCAGACTGTGGCACTACTGAGTGGGGGAATGTTGACCTCGATTTCAGTGGTATCAAACTCACTTAGATGGTCGTTGAATATAGCGGCTATTATATTCGATATTTCGAGGTCGAGATGGCTTTCGAAATGTCATTCTTCAAGGACAGATTGTCTTTATTTAGGAAGTAGCATTTCATTATGTACGTTATTCGGTCAGACTTTAGCAAGGTACTTTTGGAATAACATTGGTTATGTGCATAAAGATTTGGTGATAAAGAGTTGGTAATTCAAAAACGTGTAGGATAATTGGATATCGTGGTTGATGCAGCGGTGGATTTGGAATTTCAAAAACTGGCAGAGACAAATAAACCTACTTGCAGTAACATGGCATTATGTATGATTGAAAATGTTTGAACTACGTTCTTATCCCATCTTCTCTATATGTATGCATTGTGTACATTGAGTTTGGCAATTTAGAAAATACATGCGATGCTGTTTGCAGTCTCAGATAAAGCTTGCAAAGTCCCTTGCGTTGGCACATTTAAAATACCATAATGCAGTTACATTATGATTTGAAAAGAGAATTAAACGTTATCAATGCGCATTTCATGTTTATAATTTGATCTAATCGACGATCGAAGTTCTGTAATGCTGACTTATTTCTAAGGATTGCTTATTTAAGCTTTAAATTGTAAAAGCCGTGTGTTTGTTTGATCACAATGATGTATACATTATTGCTGATGTAAAGAAATCATGTTGGATATTATGATCTTTATCAGTCTTTAGACTCTGTTATTACTACTGCTCAATACTGTAGTCTGTATCAACATTTTATATTGCCATACACTGTCATCATGCAGCACTGTAATAACTGCCTGGGCAAAATATTAAATGCAAAATTCCATCATTGCACATATGTCATTATATTTTTATTTGAAGTCCAGTTTTCCAAATGTATGCTTTCGAATGTAGGGGTGGGCCTCAGCAGAGGTCGTAGATATGCATATATGCGATGTCTGCCCTTTTATTTTAAACACAAAATGTTATATTAACATGGCATTAAACGAGTAAATGACCCGTAAAGATTTTCACCTGCAAACATGTTTTTGAAATTTGTGTGGAGCCTAATATGCACTTCAATATGGAGGAAAACATATCATCGATATTTGTTTTGTTTTCCCTTTGGAATACCAGAGCGGCAGTGAGTGTGAAATTCTGTTCCCAATATCAACAATTTTAACTGCGTATTGAATATAAAAGCTCCCCTTCACCATATGTATTTACCAATTTAAACTACTTCACTTACTTGTCAAGCGATGAAAACACATAGCTATAATTTCTAAACTTATTTCATAATAATTATTTCACAATAAAAATGGCACGGCGTACATAAGTCCAAAATGCTGAAAAACACTTCGACCCGAAATTGTCCTCGGTCGTTTAATGGCTAGTCATGCATGACATTGGCATATTAAACGATTACATGTACATGAACAGCGGAGACGAAGTTTCTATTCAACGAAGGATCTCGTTCCAAGTTATGTTAGATGAATAGTTATGTTTGTTTCAACGCAGAGCATGGAGATAACATAGTATTGCTTATTTCATGTTTTCTTCTGATATTGAAAGTCAAAACATCGGGCACACATGCTGCACACATTTCACTTGTACAGCTCTGTGAAATCGACTAAATTGCATGTAAGGATTGCTTCAAAATGCTGATTATCAAATGTAAGCAATAATTAAAGTTTTCCCGAGCTAATACCATGCTATAAGCATTAATGTATTCTGTAATTGCTGAGTCGTAAATACTCCCTAGAGAATTGGCAAACCCTACACTGTATCTTACCATCGAAATGTGACACACGGGGCTACTACAAGAAATAGGTAGTGTTTCCATAAATGTGTTGATAATACCGTTGATAGTATTTCCGTCTCATACAGACATCTTCGTTTTCAGTTCCCTTCCAGTTCAATAAAATTTGTAATCTGACCTTTCACGGCGCAAACGATCTTTCAAAGCATTTCCAGTCTTACCTTACACTGATTTAATGAATTTTCACGTTTTTTGTTGAATTCTGTCCGAAATCTGGCAATCAGTTAACTTTCAGTTCAAGCCGATGTGTAAACTCTGAAAGTTATCAGAACCAGGAGAACGGACTGTACAACAACCAGATTAAATTATTGACGCATTTCGTTGGTTACAATGCATTGGTAGCTTGGATCTGTATGGTCTAACAGTAGTATCGTGGTCCAACATCGTCATCAAGCGTCTGAATCTATCACGGAGGTTAAATCACTCTCCAAGACTAAAAACACCGAAATATCAGAGACATGGTGACTGCCAACAAGTATGAAATTCATTTTATGCATGGGTACTTCCCTGACAACTTTATGCAAGATATGATCGTACCAACAGTTAAACAAGGTTTAAACGATATAAATACGTCTGTATTATCAATATAGCAAAAGTCTTTGAACTCTGTGTGTTGTCATGAATCGATCACAAATCAGCACAAATGATTCTCAAGTTGGTTTCAAGAGGAAGCACTCTGCCGACATGTGCATTTACATCCAGAAAGAGATTGTTGACTTTTATAAAAGACACATGCTTCAGTTTTCACGTGTTTCCTTGAAGCTAGAAAGGCGTTCGATGAGGTGAATTATTGAACCATGTTAAAAATAATAGCCTAGGGCAAAGCACCCTCTGTTGTGCGTTTTTTTTATTTTTGTATCGCAGTCAAACATTCTATGTGGGATTAGCCACTCTATTTCATCGTCGTTTCATGTTATCATGGGGTAAGGTAACCAACTATTATTTCTTCAAATTTATGTTGACGATCTTACTTGTATTCTAGCGAAAACGAAAAGTGGCTATCACGTCAGATAGCAGATGCACTCATAAACCACGTCTTATATACCGATGACAAAGTACTGATTTGTCTATCAGTCACTTCACTCATGTGAACTCTACGAAAATGATCATGATATTCAATACCACACTGATAAAACTGAATCTTTGTATTTCTTACGGAACTTGAGGAAATTTCAAAAATCTTAAAAAGTGGTACTTATACAGCAAAATCTCTTAAATTAAGAATTGCGATAAGGTATTTTGTCATATATGATGTCAGCTTCTGGAGAGAATGACGCAGATATACAACGACAGTTGAGGTGTATGTAATAGGAAGAATTTTATTATTCGTAATTTTAACAACTGTTCTCACATCAAACATAATCTCTTTCGATCTTTCATGTAAAGTGTTTATTGTTTAAACATTTGGCGTAAGTTTAGTGTAAAGCAAATGATTGCATTGAGGGTGGGCTATAACACTAAAATGCAAATTTTTATGCAACTGAAATGTGCCTATATTAATAGTAATACCTGTGTACAAAGGCATATTTTAAATTTTGCTTAAGGCACTATTTAGCTTTAGTCTTCGTCTTATTGAGAGCAAGTCAGAGTTCTCAGATCCGTAGATCTGATCTTTATACTTGTCATCCTTTTAGGCTCGTTTTAGAAGAGTCACGCATAATTCGTGTTTTAATGCTTTTGAAATATATACATGAAGATAATAATAGTAATAAAAACGAGACATACAGCTACCTGCATGTGTTGATGTGTGATCGCTGAAGACTTCATACTCTTCTTTACATATTCCTCCACAGTGCCGCTTATATGAAAATTGGACGTTCCTGACGAGTCGGGCGCGATCAACTTTTGTTTTCACTGACACACGAAGACGGCTCTTGTTCTTTGAAAATTTTCAGCATGAACGCCACATTTTTAAACCATATTCATCGGATATCATGGTATTGATGTGAAGAATTGCGCATTATTTCTCTGAGTGTTCGATGACGTCATCGAACAGTATAACTCCTGACTCCTGACTAAGTGTGAGACGTTGGCTATGTTCACTTAAGCAGCAGTGACCCTGATGTGACCTATACTCAGACCTTAGCAATGACCCTAATGTGACTTTCATTGTACATCGTTGCTGTTTCCTCAGTACGTGCCAGCTGACAGTTGAACAAATATTCTGACTCGCATCTGTGATAAATACATAGGAGTGAGAGTGGCGAGAAATCAAGTTGTGCATTCGATCAAAGCAGTTGAGCAGATATTTATGTTCTCGCAAAGGTCAATCAATTCGTTGAACAGTCACAGAAACTAGAAACCTGAACTTTTGTCTGAGAAGAACAGCAAAACTTGCCATCTAATTTTGATTGCAGTGCAGATATAGCAGTCGTATAGGGATTCTCATCTTATATCATTATTCTTGTTCTATTAGTAGAATTCTAATTCTAAAGATACAATCTATTTGATGAATAACATAGGTAGGACAAATCAACGAATGAAAACTGAGAGATTATATGATTAAACAAGGGTACCATGGGAAATTCACACAAAGTCGATATTATCTAGTGACGTTTTAGAACAATATTTTACAGCCAGCAAAAATTTGTTTTTGATTTGGAAATCAAATATTGAATTAGCTTTGTTTTGTACTGTCTCTTTTTGAACTACGAGTGTCAACAATTTTTCCTTTCTTCATTAATATTCCCTATTCCTTCTGAAACCCCTGTAATCAATATTAAGGATTATTCTACTCTTTCACGAAGCCTTGTTTCCCCATCTTCTTAACAATATGGCATTGACTCTGTACAAACCAGACATACTTCAAAAATTCAGGAGACAACGAAGACAAAATATCACAATGATGATGTTGACGATGATGATGTACAACTTATAATTATTAAAGCACCATGATCCGAGCTATTTCTTGATGAACTGCGACGGGAAAGGGTTGCAAGTCTGCAAGTCGTGCAAATGACAGTGACATGATGAATTTCGATATTTGAAAACTTTGCAAATTTACACAGGAAAACAACGTATACGTTGGATAGAGATTGATATTACGGCGGAGAATGGCGGCAACACTGAAATCACGACGTCGGCATTTCTCTGCGTATACGATCGTATTGTATCGTGAAGAGTTGAATCAATTAAAAAAGATTAGTTTTACAGTCACAATTCAAAGCATAACAAATTATACCAACAATTGACTGCTTACCTCTTCAGTATAAATAGACAAGACAGTGAAAAAACTTCTGGAATTCTTTTAGAGAAAGTGAAAATCTAAAACGCAAAATATTTATTATTATTATTATTTAATATTCCTGTTTCGTGTCTGTCCATACCTATTCCTTCAAGTATTATGCGTCGATATAGACTTACCAACAGATCTTGTTATTCATTAGAGAGGAGTGTCACGTTGCCAATTCTGAATGTGCTAATGCATAGAAGTTTAATTTCTTAGATTATATATGTATCGCAAACTTGCAATATCATACCAAACAGTCTGTGCAAATGATCTTTTGGCGCGTCTGTGACATTTCATTTTCCGCATCCGTCTTAAAATTCAAGTTTCTGTCAATATATTAGAATGGAAGGGAGACACGAGAAGGTATACGGGTGTGGACACAATGGGAGGTAGGCACATAACGCCAGGATGCGACGAGGTATCGGGAGAGAGATTCAAAAAATGCGCGTAGAAGACAGGAGTACGCGAAAATGACACTCGACGAGATACCCAAAGTATATACATGTAGACACAAGAACCGTGAAGAATCGGAAAGCCAATTGTCTTTTAGGAGAAATATTTGAATGAATTATGGGAATGAGTATCTAGTAAGGAATACAAATGAAATAAATGATGTTGTTTTGGCACGAGGAAAATGATTTGATACATTGATATCAATAATTTAGAATCAAATCTAAAATTGATGCATTCTGGGTGAACTTTTTGCGATGATTTACTCTGTGGAGTTACGCACCTTAGCTATCTGCAACATCAATTTGATAGTCATTAACCTAGAGATTTCCCGTGTGCTGCTTCAATCTACACAGTAACTTTAATCAGAACGAGAGTTGGGGGATTTCACGGCTCACTGCTCCCCACAAGCTACTTTCTGTACATCTTAGCGCAGAAGATAATCTCACAGCTCCTATTTTTATCGTTTTCAGATTCAGTGTGTGTACGGATCAATTGTAGTTACTGTAAAATAAAATATTTGTAACGTCACATCACATGAGATTGTATCACATCAGATTAAAACACATCACGTCACAGCATCTTATTCTTGCGTCACATCACTTCGTAATATCCAGTATCGCCAGAGATAAAACTGTGCGACCTATTGTATGTGAAAAGACATTTCTTTTTAACGTAGTGTATTTTATCTTGAATACGAACATTTCGTGCGGCAGTATGCTGTTGCTAATTACTGTTAGAATCCTTCTTTTTCTTCCTCCTCCTCCTCCTCTTCTTCTTCTTCTAAAACCGCTTGATGTAAACTTCTCAAACTTACAGGGCTAGCGGGGTGACTGAGTATCGTTACATCTGTCCCTTTAAAATTCACGTGACCTGCATGGTGGCCATCTTGAATTTCTAAAAATGTATGAAAACAGCTTTTTCTGGGCATTAAAGGGATCATCAACTTTGAATTTTACGTGTTTTCATGTTGCATCCGAGTTGCTCTTAAAATTTACATAAAATCGTTAGTGGACCGTAACCATGGCTGCGATATTGGATTTTTTTTCCTGAAAATTCCCATTTAATCCGTAAACTCATCTCAAGAACCGACTATTTCAGCTGTAATTGCCCAAATATTTGACGGAAAATATCTATGGGATTTTATATTATCTCAGTATCTATTTGTTGTGATGACATTGTATTCAGCTAAAACAATTAAACGAGGGAAGCATTCAACTCACAGGTAATTAGTTGATACTCGTACCTCATACTATCGGTTTGTTGAAAGGCATATAATAGTAGTGTTTGGCAGCTCAAAGGTCTGTATGATAACCAAACTTTTTTATGGGATCTTTCACCAACTCTCACTTTTTCCAGCAACTAGTCACACATATCAGGATATCAGCCACTGTGCTCGTTATTTCCCACACAGCAAAATACACCTTATTATTATATTTCAAGCACTTTGAACCATTAATTAGCAGTAATGGATGAATTTGCTTGGGCCTCGCCTACGTCACTCTCAGCATAAATTTATAGTTGATTTTACTCTTGATATCACTGAACATACTTGAGATAGTATCCGTTTTCAAAAAAGAATATTTTTTTGGATTGAAAATTCTTTTGAAGGTTCTTTTTAAACGCAATCACAAGTTATCACCATCAAGCTGGTTTCAGTATTCCATCATAGGAGATCGACCATGTCGTATTTTTTTGTATCAGCGATGCGAACAGACAACTACGTAAATATATTTTAACAAACTTGCTTAGTTAAGGTCGTGTGCGCCTCGAAAGTGAAAGACTTAAACTTGTGCTTAAACTTTCCTCAGTGAAACCCCTCAGCCTTTCTTTAACCAATTAAAGACTAAATATCAGGGGTCACCGTGCAAAGTTTTGAACTAGAGAAACAAATTACCCAACATTTTTGAGATATTTGAAATTCAAAATGGCCGCCATCCCCATGATAACTCTATTGGAAAATTAAATTTGGGATTTTCGAAAAACTAAGATGGTGAAATGTCTTCTTTTTCCAAGAGCTTTAAAATTAGCCCCCAAAAGTGTAGTTTAGAAAAGAATTGTGGAAATTCGGAGTCCGAATATCTGTCCCCGATGCGCGTTCTACCGTACATTGTAACATCATCGTTTCTCTTCTCGCAATTTTTTTGAGGTCACATACAGGGGTGACATTCTCACAAGATGAAGAACTTCAAAATAAGTGAATACCAATTAAATCTGGTAAATCAGATATTTCAGGTTCATGTTGTACCAGCTGTCCTCTTTAACGCGTTAAATAAATGCTGAAAATTCAGAGTTCTTGGAATTTGTTACGGAGTCAAATTAAACAACATGAAACCTTGCATATCATGTAACCTCGCATATCGTGATGTAATGAAGAAAAATGCATCTTTAAGCAGAACGGTTCAGTTATAAGTCGTGACCGCTGTGGGCAACACAAAAACCTTTCAAAAAACTCTCGAAAACTTTTGATCTTCTTTCGACAGCGCTTTAAACTCTGAATTTTGTGACATAATGAAGAAAAGTGTATGTTTGAGCAGAACCGCTCCCTTTACACCGTTTTGCTCTGAGCAACATAAAAACGTTCAAAGAAAGCCGGGAAAGCATGGATTTAGTTGTGACAGCTTTACGAAGTCTAGATATTCGTAAAGAATATATGAACTGGATACATTTCAGTCCTTATCAAAGTAGACAAATCTGTAACTTCAATATCAATTGAAATCATCTTGCATGGAAAGACAATGTCAATTAACCTTTCCGTTATCGGTCATTGAAAGTGTCACGTGATATCACTAGCTGATTTCTTGGACGGCATGTCTATGACCTTTGCTTGCCTGGGTTTTCCCTGAGTTCCAGTATCGTCATTATGGGAAATGAAGAAGGAAAGCAGTAAATGCAGGCAGGGTTATTTATTATTAACTAGTAACCTAGGGTGTCGTAAGGGTTATGGATGGCGTGCATAGCTCGAGGCCTCCTAGAAAATCCCTTTTTGTTTGTTTTTAAAGGTTTGTCTGGACAAATCATGCTAATCTTCATTTTTACTGAAATCTGAATTGTCATAAGGCGCGGCTGTATTTCTGTACGCGCGACAAATAAATATTGGAAGGAGAACATATTTCATATGCTGTCTTTCTTCTAGTTTCATGTTTGAACGATAATTTAGACGGCGGAATGGTTTTCATGTGTGTGGCTTTTGCCTGCGATAATAGAATAGCAATGAGAGATTCGAAATCGACCCTCTTGAGAGAGATAAAATTAAAAATAAATAATATCAATAAAAAATGAATAAGACTCACATGGGATGGCGCTGTCCTGAGGCGTCTGTGTTTTATCACCTTCGTTTTGATTGCATAAATTTATAAGAGGAAAAATAAAAATGAATATAAAACAGATGGCATTCATTCTGAATGATGTGATCGCTGATTCGACAGAAATCGGGAAATCAAAATGGCGAGAACATAAAGTATATACTGGCAGACAAGTAGCTGCAGAGAATAGATACACATTCACGTAAGAGAAAAACGGCGAAAGTAAAGCTGGCCTTGTAAGTGAACTTTATACTGCTTGATAAGGGACAGACGACCTGATCCAAAACATTATGAAATCATTTTAACATCGTTTTTATTTTACAATGTCATGCTAAGATTGGTTTCAACCTTTTGTTGACGTGTAAAACATGACAAAACATCGAAAATAATTAACTAATCGTAATTTGTCGAGCCTTGAAGCCAGTGAAAGTTAAATAATAGCGATGCATTACTTCAATTATTGTCTGGTATAAACGAATCAGAATGATTGGACGATTGGAACAGTGATTCCTACGACAGTTGTTTCATATCGTTTAATTCGACATACTACCTCAGTTGAGATTTTGGTTAGTTTCGAGTAAGGGAAAATTAGACAAGTTTGTTCGACATTTTCGTATTCAAGGTCGTATAGTTAACCACAAGTCGAATTTTCTGAGTGATGTGAAACATTCAAATTTCCACACACAGACATTAATGTTTCAGAAACAGAGTATTCATGAAGTCCATGCTATCTTCAGTCCGTAACGTTTGGTCAAATGACCGACGACTTCCAAAAACAGTCATCAATTTTCATGTTATGTTGTAATAAATGTAAATGATCGTTGCAGTATTTTCGTTCACGTGACATAGATCTATAACAACCAGAATTAACAAAGTTGTAAAACAATTATACAATCCTTAAACAGGCGTTTAAACGTTTTATCCTGAATTATTCGTCAAAAATTGTCAAATTTACTTTTACGATTTGTTAACGTCATAATACCTCACTATTGATTCGTTTTATTTCATATCGAGTCAATATTAGCTCATGCAGTGTTGTTCAACTATTAAAGTCTTTTTATATATTTCATTTTCCTGCTTGATGTGTTAAATATGATTTGAAATTAATGTAAACCCTGAAATAGAAGTAGGTCACATGGAAAGAATTCCCTGAAGAAAGGAAAACGACTTTGTGACAAATTACTGTAACTTTGTGTCATAAATGTATGGCGTACAACACTACAGTAGCGTCTAAATCTACGAAATGATGTTTTGCTAATCATAAAAACAGATTTCAGTCGTGTGACAATCGTGATAAGCTATGTCATCGTATAATTTCTTCGCTTTGTATACCCGGCATGTTCTTCACATGAATTAACTCTTAAATATTCAGATGTCAACTGGTAATGATAAACTGATCATTTCCCGGTATTTAGCAATTTTTGCGTCAAGCACGAAATAAATACATCGAAGAATGAATATGGAACTATTTACCGTGGCGGCAGGAGATAATTTATCCTTCTGACATCGACAAACGGCCACCTGCTCCCGACCTCATTACCCAATATCTGGTTCAGATAGCTACTTACAGTCAAACTCGTATGACCAACCGAAACTGAGTTCATTCATTTTTTATTTGCTTTTGTTTTCAACCATTATTACATTTTCATTTCTGTAAGATAACACTAGCCGAATTTAGCCGAATTGGGATTGTTTATTGTTTTTGAAAATGCATAAAATAAACGTATGACATTATCGAAGTATTTTGAAAAATTAAAAAGGTTTTACAAGTCCCATTCCGGTTAATTTGTTAGAGATAACGTAATCACAAAGTTGGTTTAAACATAGACAGTAGAGGGTGTCTCCGCCACGTCACTGTATTGTCTTTGATTTAAATCGATGTGAATAATCCACCCAGCAATAACCAATCAGTTCCTTGTGCAACATACTTAGGTTCCTATACACAAACACACATCCAAAGGTTAAAATTATTCATAGTGACGCTTAATAGGCAACGATTCAATTCCAATGACAATTTGCATATCTACATATATCGCCGATCAATAAATGAATAGTGGCTAGTATCTATATTTACTGTAAATTAAACGCTTCTTTCTATCGAATGGATAATTTAATGTTCCCGTCTCCCAAAAAGCTGTTTCAATGGAGGAATTTGGTAAAGTACTGTTTATAGATATGTCTTACTCGGATGCTAATAGTCATCATACTGTTACACAGTTTACAGCATTCGACGATTCTTAAAACTCTCATTGTGTTTTATCGTCCCATCATGGCGTATTATTGATTTAAATTCATCGTTATTTAGGAAGGGTAACTGAAACAGGGACGAATCACATACTGCATACAAAGTTAGAGGCTCACTTCGCATCCCGGATAGCTATGAACTTGAGAGAGAAAGTGGCTTGTTATAAGCATGAATTTAGTAAAACAAGTAGCGTGAGGACGTTTCTTCATAACCTTCAAGAATCGCGTGATTTAACCCTGCAGAAATGCGTGATGCGCGCGTCGGAGTAGCACCCCCTCACCCGCAGAATCGCCTAGCCTGTGTCCGTACTCAAGTGGCCCTGCAGAAATGCAAATTGCGTGTGTACCGGTGACTGTGGCGCAAGAAGATATTACCTTGTCAATTGAGTTGAACGTAGTCATTGATACCGCAATAACGTTTTCTCCACAAGTTTTATTTCTTTGCTTTACGATGATAATATGGCAACAGTCTCTGACTGATGTATGACTTACATATAGCAATTCTATAGCAATACTGATTCTCAACCTTTTAACAATTCCATTATGAAAATTGTCAGCATCCCGTTTCATTCGTTGATGTTGTAAACGCCCCGTATTTATTGTTAAGATAACGTTTGACAAATATCGTATCTCCTTGCTGTTGAACCAATCAATCGTAATGACAACCTTTAGACCATCTCTTCCCCCACAATTTTGCTTTATCAAACTTGACTCCACCTATAAACAATGCTTCACATCATTTTGATTTATGTACATCATTTTTATCCACAGTTAATATCAAGCTAGACGGATTTAACAAGGCAGACGGCCTCGATGATTAATCAATTCGCATGTCACTTTTAGTTCTGAATTTATGTGTCTACAAATATAACAAAATCAGTGGATTAAATGTCAGCAAAACGTACCTTAACATTTCTTCTTTTGAATTCACCGTTTTGTAAAACAAGTAGCTTCTCAGTTTTGGACATTTTAAATTTTAAAATTCGTTGGTTTTGACATTCACAGTCAGACTGACGTCACTTAAAGCTGCCGTTATTTGATACCCAACTGTTGTTCAAAATGCGCATGCTATACTAATCCCAACGGAAACTATAAATTAAGAAACAGCTGGTGGTTCTTCTCAAATGGATAACGCCATTGCCAAGAACAAATCGATATATTTCTATCGCTTTCCACTGAAAGCTATCGTGATAGAGTTTTTGTTCAGTCAAGTTAATAAATTATGATGTAATGGTGCTCGATCTCGGGAGAAATTTCACTGATAATTGTTTCCGATAAAAATTCTGACAAAGCAACTTTTCCCCGCCATCAATAAATTTACCGTTATTTTGTGAGAAGCACAATGGTCAAATAGAACACATTTTGCGTGTGTATACTGATTCTCAAAGGTGTCATATGTCAGCTTTTTTGTTGTTCAATATGCGCAGGCCTCCATGCAGACCCCTCCATGCTTAATCAGTTTTGGTGCCTGGAAGCTTGGTAAGAATTGATCAAAACATCATGGTTTCCTCCGGGAGACTTTGTCATATCATGATGGTTTCTGTGAGGAGAATTGGTCACAGCACTTTGGGTTCTGTTAGGAGAATTGATCATATCATGGTGGCTTCTGTCAGAAGAATTAGTTATAACATTGCAGTTTTTGCGAGGAGAATTGGTCATTGCACTGTGGTTTCCTCTCGCAGAATTGATCTTACCATGGTTGTTCAGTTTCTGTAAGGAGAATTAGTCATAGCACTGTGGTTTCTGTTAGGAGAATTGATCGGAGTTTGGTGGTTCCTTTTTAAGCATTGATCGTAGCGTACCATCTTTGTCCCTTAATTATAATGATGTAACAGGCAAATTAATTTTAAAACTGGTTGCGTTAATTAGTGAGAGAAAAAAACCTATTGAGTCTGAAGTCTTGTGCTCATTTTATATGACCGTATGGTTTTGCTGTCAGCTTAGGGCAAACACACATTACCAGGGTTATGTCAGCACACTAACACGTGATCAATTATTTAGTGCAGCAAATGCAATGAAGTGTTCTTCAAGTCTAGATGTAGTTTAGGTAGTACGCACTTCAACATCAAAAGACTTGAACTTTTTGCTCAAATATTGGTATGGAAACTTTAAATGATTCCCTTTCGAAATCAAAGGGGTCACAGTACAAAGGTAATCTAATATTTACCGACACTTTAAATTCTAAATGGGCGCTATCCCTGTCCTCACTCTATAATGAAAAATTAAATTTTCGATTTATCCAAAATAAATCAGTGAAAACTTTAGATACTTCATGAGCTCAAACGTAAGGCCCCATAAGTGGTAATCGAAAAAAGAATTGTAAAAACCGAGAGTCCAAATATCTGTCCCCGAGGTGTATTCTACCTTAATTAACCTCATGGAGCTCGTCTTCAAATTTACATGTTTTATAAAGTTTGTCAATAATCATGTCGAGTTCATGTTATAAAGTTTACTTCAAGTTTGTTGAAATTATGATTGGTAGTCTGATTAGAGCAAAATTATTTTTAGAACATTGTGATGAAAATGGGACATGTCGTTGTCATAGTTATATTCTAAGTTGTAAAAAATGAAGAACTGGATGAATATATCAATCATTCTGTCGCCTCCCTTGTTTGCTTTCTCTTCGTGAAAATTTCAGACGTATTGGTAGTATATAAGTTGGAGCCTGCCCATCGACGCAGGAACATTTCAAATTACATCGTTGAATGTGCAAGTAGAATTTACTGAACATGTCACTGTGACAGACAAACGATTCTTCTGTTGACATTCACAGTGAACGAAAATCAATACGCTTTATCTGTAGACGTGAAACCATTAACCATTTCTATTGCATTTGATCTGCTTACAGGCAATTCGACAATACCACAGGCAACTTTACAGAGAGAGACCAGACCTCACACATGTTAAATTATCTTTTGAGTCCAACTCGCTATGACAAGCGTTTCCGGCCAATGTCCAAGGGTAAGTTACGTTTAACTATCACACTTTGTAAATTTTGAAAACGACTGAAATTAAATCTTATTGCGAAAATATATGCCGTATGTTGTTTACCGGATATTTACATATATAAAGTGATTTGACTGTGAGGAATATATTGTCATCCGTATTGGTAACTATAGAAAATGTCGCCTGTTGGTTTCCATGGAAATCTCACTTGCACGATTCGCTCAGTTTGTAGTATAATTTTATTTGTAGATCAAGACATTGTAGTATCAAAGTATTGACTATTACATTAAATGAACATAACCAACTATTTGCAACAAAAACCAACACCATGTCAGCGTTTTCCTTCCAGGGCCGCCAGTAGAGGTCGCCTGTGATATTTTCATCAATAGTTTTGATTCGATTACAGAAACAACAATGGTAAGAAATTAAAAATATATTCAGAAATGTTTCCGATCAATATTCTAATTTTGATTTAGAATGTGGTGTCCTATTGGTAGAGGTCAGAATCATTTTGATATTAACAATGTGATCATATTGTTGAAAATTATTCAATGTAAAAATACGTTTCAAAAATTGCTCCAAACTTTGCCTTTACGCCATCAATCGCTGTCCGGTCCTAGTATCGTTGTTTGTCAGTAGTTGCAGCAATATGAGTCAATCGCCATGGAAACCGCGCTGACGTCATCATCTGTTCGCCACTTACATTATCTCAGCTGTTATGAAGGAAGAACGCCGTCATTGATACCGTCAATCATGACCAGATGATTGTACTTACTGATAACACATCATACCAGAGATAAGGTTACTTAAAAGCATATATGCATTTTGGATCAATATGTCCCCTTACTGTTTTTAGAAAATTATCCGATTTACAAGAAGAGTAAAACACACTTAGCAACGGTATCACAAAAAAAACACAACTTCTTGATACTTCTAAATTGTGGAAAGGATTACTTCGGCAAAATTGTTCTGACATTCGGAATGACGCATCACCGTGTACATAAGAGAAGACTTGTAAATTTGACACTCGCTATTCTGTGTGTGTGTGTGTGTGTGTGTGATATCAACGCATGGATTGAATCATGAAATGTCAAAATGTTCAGGTCAAGTTGACTTCGTCATCAAGGTATTGTGGGAAATGGTGGCCTAATTAAGCAGCTCAGTCAGGCCATGCTACATCTTGTACCACCAAGCCACTTTGGGTCTTGATGCACACTTTGACCTCTACAATCGCATACCGTTCCAAAGCAGAACAGAATTATTTGTTGGTTAAATTGCCAGGATGCATGGAAGATTCATTGGCAAATTATCAAGGCGTTTAATTCATGAGATGGCTAATATTTTCTGTCACATCGGCCTGAAATTGACTGAAAAGGCGTCGGCATACAGTTCGATGACTTTAATATACGATTTGACGTGTATCTATAGCATGATCCTTTGACGACGACGAATGATTTGAGAACATCGGTACGTATAAATAGATGACGTTGCGTATGACGACCTTTACGTATGGTATGTTGATATTTAACGAGTGTTATCCTATCAGCAATACTATCTGAGCGTTGCAAATGGTGTGATGGATGATAGAGGCGACCCGGCTCTTCTCGACCTGACTCTGATGACAGCGGAGGATTTCCTGATGGTATTATCCTCAGTGGTATACTCAGCAGAATCTTCCTTAATCGGGATTAAACCTTAATCCTTGTCACAGAAGTGATCCCTGAAAATATCACCTGCAGTGTCTTTACATGATTACACTTTCAACGCTTCAAGCTTTGATATCGAACGAGTATAAATGATGATGTAGGTCGTGCGATGTCGTCGCTATAGCAACAAAGTTACGTGAATGCCATTGAGACAATGACTTGTTACTATTCGAGATGCAAGAAATACATTGATTTTGAGACAGAATTCAATCAAGGACATTCAACTTTCATTAGCTTGAAACGTGACGAATTTAGCATACGATTGTAATGAGCGCAAGTAGCTCTAAAACGTCATTAACATCAATTACTCTCCATGATAATCAATTAGTTCCTAAATATAATTAGTTTTTTCAGACCCTCAGGCGCTGTCATTAATTTACCTCTGAAACTTTGCCATTAACTCTCAGGTCACATACCCGAATCTCTAAACAAACATATGCTAATTACTCAGTGAATATTAAATGTATAATATTTAAAAAATAAGTCATGATAGCACAGGCAAGATCGCCTTCGGCTCGGGCATCACCAATATTACCGTCACGAGCACCATCCCTTGGGCGGGCAACAAATCGTGTTATCATGTGTTATTAAATTTTTTACACCCAACACTTTGTTTCCAAATTTTTGCGTGGAATAGTATACACCTATTACCTGGTCATGAGGGCTATAGCGCCCGTCTATTACTCCGAGGGGCCGTGTGTTACCAGAAACACATCGCTATTCCCCGAGGCCGTAGGCCGAGGGGTATAGCGATGTTTTTCCTAGTAGCATACGGCCATGAGCCTAGGGGTAATAAACGGGCGCTATAGCCCAAATAAAGACCAGGTCATTGGTGTTTTATAACACACCGCACGCTCATGCTGTAATATGTTATAGTTTTTGATGTGTTTTCATATTTTGCACCGCAACAATCCACAGTGGTACAGTAGTAAATAGTACCACTTTCTTCCAAAAGTATATTATAAGCGTATCTATAACACGCCACATGCTCATTCCGTGTCGCGATTCGCCAGAATACGTCACGTGACGAGAAAATAGATACGTCTAGTCCCCATCGGATCGACAAAAGTGACGTCAGAGGGTATTTTTTGAAAAGCTATTTCCCTAGGGAAATAGTTTTGCCCAAATTTGGAAAAGTGCCCAGTCACGTGACCGTAGTGTGGTCTGCAGCTTTGCAACAATGGCGGGTGAGTGGAACGTGATGTGCGTCCGGGATAGGTAACGACACATTCTCTAAAACAGATTTTCCAACATTTTCCAACATTCCAACAGCGTAGGAACTTGAACAGCACATCGACGGAAAAGATTAAAGTGCAACTAAGGATGTCGCTAGGTATGCTTAGAATATTTTTAAAAGAAAGTGGTACCACGTATAACTGAAACCGCTGTGGAGACATCGCCCAGTAAACTTGTCACAATGGATTGTTGCGGTGCAAAATATTAAAACACATTAAAAATTATATAACAATACAACATGAGCATGTGGTGTGTTATAAAACACCTATAGCCTGGTCTTTATTCGGGCTATAGCGCTCGTCTATTACCCCTCGTGGCCGTGTGTTACCAGAAACACATCGCTAATACCCCTCGGCCTACGGCCTCGGGGAATAGCGGTGAGTTTCTGGTAACACATAGCCTCTCGGGGTAATAGACGGGCGCTATAGCTCTCACGACCAGGCAATAGGTGTTTACTATCAACATCCTTGGTTGCACTCGAATCTTTTTCGTCGATGAGCTGCTCAAGTTCCTACGTTGTTGGAATTGAATGTCTTTCTGTTTTAGAGAGAGGCTCGTCGCTCAATCCGGGCGCACATCACATTCTAGTCACCCGCCATATATGAAAGTTGCAGACGACACTACGGTCACGTGACCGGGCACTTTTCCAAATTTGGTCGAAACTATTTCCCTAGGGAAATAGTTTTAAAAAAATACCCTCTGATGTCACTTTTGTCGATTCAGTGGGGACTAGACGTATCTTTTATCTCGTCACGTGACGTATTCTGGCGAATCGCGACCCGGAACTTGATGAGCATGAGGCGTGTTATAACACGTAATATCAGTGCACACGACAAGGCACTTCAGTCAATGTAGATCACTTTGTATTCTCAGCCAATTACGATAACGTAATAATACGTGAGGATTAATAAATTGATGCTATCGTGAAAAATTAGTCTTTACTTGTTTGTTTATATTCTTTCAAATTATCTGTATCTCCTGACGAAACTAAAATTAAGCAATATCCAAACAATAATTACCTTTACGTCGCTTCGTTTACTTTCACGTCTCTGTGGAAAAAAATATCTGCTCTGATAGATTCGGTTGAAATGATTTTCCAGGCAATTTCGAAATCACTGGATGGTAAATGTTTGGAAAGGGGATAATATTTTGAGAAAATCCATCTGTTAAAAGGACATTTAAATCGATAACCGTGTTAAAATTTCCTATTATGAGAATGATGTTTTGTTTTCAAGTTTTTTAGTCATTGAAATAATGCTTTCTGTGAAATATTGCACATGAAATTGTTTGTAGCATTACTCGAAGAAAGGCGACATCAACATTTGACATGTTCACCATCATGTGACACTCGGCTTGATTTCGTCGTAATACTCAATTAAGAAAATAATCTATTTTGCTGATGTACATATACCTTGTCTCACGTAGTTGCAATGAAGTAGAATTGAGAAAACACGCTGCACTCATATATGCTGAATCACAACCTAATTATATTCGTATGTCACCATTTATCATCGATAAAAATATAAAGATTAACTGATTGCTTTGCAGGACTACAGTGTTTCCATATTTATGCGCCAACATTGGATCGATAACAGACTTCGTCATAACGACACAGAACCGATCTTCTTGCATGAAATTCATCGAATTTGGACGCCAGATGCATTTTTTCCAAACGAAAAAGACGGTCATTTACACACAGTGACAGTCGAAAATCAAATGGCAAGAATCCATTCTGATGGACAGCTACTCTACAGTACCAGGTATCTCTGTGATTTTCATCTCAAAACCCTTTCCTCTTGAGTCTTGGCAGGTGTGACGTCATTAAAACTGATGACACACTGATTGGAGATTCAATTATGCTAATTATGTAGCTTACAGAAATTTCTCCCTTAAATGATGAGATCCATATTTTATTAAAAGCGTCTGATATGCTCATAAATTTAATAATATTTAGTCCAAAAGCACAATTTTTCATGCTATATTTGTTGACTTTATGACATTTTAGGCGACTACCTACCTAAATATTGACGATGAAACCGAATTTGCAAAACGCTCAGGCCAAAGAAATAAAATAATCGCGTTTCCCGTAACATGCGTCCGAAAATTAGGGTAGGTAGGTCGATGGATATTTTTATTTTCATTTCTATTTGCAGACCCATAAACGAAGGTAAAAGTTAGAGAATTTCCTCGAGATGTTTTGAAAACACGAAAACAATGTGTAGGGTCGGCAGGTTTTTCTGTAGTCTGGTTACCGTAAACATGAGTGTCATTTGATATGACCTTATATTAAATATACCATGATTTTCAGGGTTAAAGACTGTACAGATTAAGACACAACTTCATAAGTATCTGTCATTGTGGTATGCCAATTTTTCAAGTCTGAAATTGTCAATACATAGTGAATGAATCTGTTCATAGTATACTATATTCCAAAACTTATACACAAGCCAGCAAGATGTTAAGAAGTTAATAATTTATTAATCTGATCCGAACTCGAAAAGAATTTAGGTACTGTTTCGAATATACATTATTATTATCAAGACACTGTCACTCAAACTCGTCATTTCATTGTTTTTTTCCGTTCCTTCTCCGTTAACAGGTACAGTTTAAAGCTATCCTGTTATATGTCACTGCATAGTTTCCCTATGGACAGTCAGACATGCCGAATCAAATTGGAAAGTTGTGAGTAAAATGAATATTTCATTTATCGTATCATGATATACTATCAATCCAAAATTTGCTACCTTCAGACTTTGCTGCACATAAAAGTTACAGGCTGCTCAGACAAAACCGACCAGTACAACATTTCCTTCTGTGACTTAAAAGAAGAAATTGTCTGATTTCTGTAAAAACTGTACCTTACCAAAGGAATGAATAGTGTAATTCAGTAGTGTTATGTTGATCCGAAATGCAATTAAATTTGGATTCTTTGGTTGATTTATGTTTCGATGGAAGAGAGCTTTAAACTTTAAAGATGGAGACTTTCTCTCTTACACAATGTATTGTTTCTCGATTTTTGTAAAAGACAAATCTATTACGTCATAACATATTATATTCATCAGCTCTGTTGTTAAATTATATCAGATCATCAGTCAAGAAATTGTGAAATGTATTACAGCAAACAACCAGTGAATAAATTTACTTCGATACGTTACAGGTCATGATAAGGCTGATTAATCAGAGTGAAAGATATCATCATCATCATGCTATAGGTTTACTGCGTAACTTGACATGGAAATCTTATACTTGTAACAATGCATACACAGCTGTGGGGCTATAGCTGTGCTGGGGGTTTGGTATCATACACACAGCTGTGGGGGCTATAGCTGTGGGGGCTATAGCTGTGCTGGTGGTTTTGGTATTATACACATAGCTGTGGGGGCTATAGCTGTGCTGGTGGTTTGGATATCATACACATAGATGTGGGGGCTATAGCTGTGGGGGCTATAGCTGTGACAGGTGTCAGTATTTTCACGTGCTGATTTTAACTTCGACGACTTTGGTGGAGCGTAAAAAACAAAAATCCATCTGACAGACGCCACCACAGGTGTAGACCATCATGTCAGTAATCATTTCAGCCATTTTGCCAACCATATCATCGTGATGTGTAGCTCCGTCTGTCATTTGCATCGCGATAAATCAATCTCAAAGTAAACAAACATACTTCCCTGTATTTAACTGAACTAATTTTCCTTTCGTTTCCGTGCAGACGGTTACACAACAAAAGACTTGAAGTTTGAATGGAAACGAGATAAACCAATACAAAAGGACGATGACCTTAAACTGCCACAGTTCGGGATCACAGGAATATTAACGAAGAATTGTACTAAAGTGTACAGCACAGGTAAACTGCGAAATGTAAAATTTCAGAGATATATTAAAAGCTTATTTCTTAATTCTGTATTTTAATTTCATGGCGACAATCCAACAATTCGAAGGCAGAACAGTAGACTTGATCAAAGTCGATGTTGTTAACCCTGAATAAGACAGACAAGAAACTGTTGCATGCTATATCTTTGATGTTTATTATTTTATTGAGGCTATTTTGTGGATGGAAATGTCTGCTATGTGAATAATTTATCATTGTGACGTTATCATTGTTCACTGGTTCGTACCATACTCATGGTATTTAGAAATTCTGACTTGTCATCAGACGATAGTCAGTCTCTCAGCTCAGATCAATTATTTCCCAAAGGCGCCGAACACTGCGAGGCACGTGACATAGGTATTTGAGACAGACGCGACGACCTTAAATGGTTAATCACCTCGAGCCGCCTTGGTTTGCAAATGATTTAAATACCTGAGATGAATGTGCATGTCAAGTACCGAAAGTTCACTTGCTCGGAAGTTGAATGCAGCTATCAGTAAAGTGCCTGGAGTCATAAGCTTAATAGAAAGTGAAAAGTCTGATAAAAAACCGATAAAGTTAAATTGCTGGATAGTATAAAAAGTGAATACTGTAACATTTCATTTGATCTTTTTTTGTGCTTTCTCATCAAAGGCACCTTTAGTTGTATTGAAGCCGAATTCTATTTGGAGCGTGAAGTCGGATACTACATTCTACAGGCTTACCTACCCAGCATTATTCTCGTCGTCCTTTCTTGGGTTTCTTTCTGGATCAGCTACGAAGCAGCGCCCGCTAGAGTCGCTCTTGGAGTAACCACCATATTGACTTTGACAACACTCGACGCTGGAATAAGATCTCAACTGCCAAAAGTCTCCTATCCCAAGGTAGATATACAGTAATGCCGTGACATCTACCATTCCCGTCGAATGTATTTATGCTTAAAGGTTGTCAAACATTCTGTAAAGTAAAAAAAAAAGATAAATTAGTCTCAGTGGGAATCACGTTAGTGACGTCAGTCATCTTTTGGCGTGTCTACATCAGCTAAAATTCCTATTTTTTCAGTTAAAGTGCCATTACACCGGCCAACAATCAACAATACGACGTGTTTGATATTAGGAATAGGCAATCAAGTTTTCAAAAGACCTGCCAATCAAAGTGCACAAGAATTATGATAGCGTTTCACTTTTGAAGCTGTCGACAAGTATCAGACAAAATTGTGTGGTATTCGTTCACAGACTGTAATAATGACCCCATCTTTCATTCTGTTACATACCGTTGACGATTTACACCATACGGTAGAATTACCGTAAATTTGCTATCCAATATGAAAATTCAAATAATTGAGCAAATCCGACAAAGGTTTTGGCTGAAACATGCATTGTACTCAGTCGGACAAGAATGGTCAGATAGGCCCGTGAACACACAGACAGACAGACAAACAAACAAAAATACACACACGGCAACACGGAGACGGAACGAACTAAGCTGAAGACATACTGATAACATTTTTATTGCGCTGTGACAGATAGAGGGAAAGAGGAAAAAAATTGGAAGAATTCTATGAATTTATCGGCAGCAAAACAAGAATACAGGTTACAGCAGTCTAGTTACTGATACACGGGTTAAATCAAACATGGATTTGACTACTGAACCGTGGAATGTGCTAAAATATGAAAGGTCACTTATCAGACTTTTACGAGTCACTGATTCATGCATTCTGGATAGCATTGTATTTCAATATTTATATCCGATATATTTGTTGAAAAGCTACTTGAATATTTGTCAGTAAGGACAATGCACCCACATAAATTGTGTATGCCATTTGTACGCACTGTCAATTCTAAATTAAATGTTGAATGTAATCGTTTAGTTGATTTTGACAAATGCAATATCAGCACCGATATTATGCCAAATCGATTGTTTAATACTGAGAATGCACGCTTCAGGACAGCAGTTTTCTAGAAACTATTTTTTGCAAACTTGTGGTCAGTCTTTAGCACTTTTAAATCACAGAGTATATATTCGATTCAGTGACTGCGTTGTCTAGAAAAACACATAATAATATATATAGCGCACAAGTACATGTGCTCAAGGCGCTTTACAATTATTATTACCCCTGGTCACTGGACCGAATATGATACCACTCAACTCCCTGGAGAGCAAACAACAGCTCACATGTGCAGCCAATATGCGCAGCAGAACTAAACGCACACATTACAACCACTGTCCTACCAGGTACCCATCACTCCTGGGTGGGGAGAAGCAATGAGGAATAAAGTGCCTTGCTCAAGGACACAACACCATGGCCATGCCTGGGCTCGAACTCACCATCCTGTGATCGTACGTCCACTGGCCCATGATGCCTCCCACATCGTTGGTACGTGATTTTCAAGCAACCACTGCTGTAAATTAGACCCGCTCTCTATAGAATCAAAAAGCTTAAAAGATGATAGACTTAAGAGATTGGTAACTGAATATGTACGAATCAATGCCTCGGAAAACTGGACAAGTGATCTGCTAGAGCACATAAACATGAATAATTCATAAGCTTCTTGATCATGGTGCTATTTTTCCATTCATTTTCATTTACTAGGCTATTGACATTTGGATGGCGGTCTGTTTAGTGTTTGTCTTTGCTGCTCTGGTTGAATTCGCCGGCGTCAACTATATTAGTATTTACCAAAAGAAATTAAAGAAACAACGAGAAGAAGTGAAAGAATACGTCGAAGAAAAGAAACGACAAACGAAGCAAGTTGATAAAGTAAGATATTCTTCTAATTTTGACACGTTTCGCCTTAAAACTCCGTTACCTATAACTCATGACGTAATTTTCATTATTTTTATTTATTCTCTTTGTAAAACGTATTTCTTGTTCTGCTTCCGAAACCACGCTACTATGTCTTGTGTTCAGCTTGTAAACACAGCCTGTATGTGTGCAATGCTCAATGTTATTGTTCAAATGACAACTGAATTTATGTCCGCACTGGAATTATTTGCCAATTATAGCATAGTGTACACTATCTGTTATTTTCGTAAGAGTACTTTGAAGTTCAATATACATTGGGATTTCCGTGCAATAACAAAAATAATGGAACATCCGGTTTACAGATGCTATCCCTTTAAAGGGAAGGGTCATTCCCTCTGCTGATGCGCGACTTTCTTTTCGACAGGTATTGCCTCTTCCCAGAAATTGGCGATGAACGTCAAGCAAATATTAGGCAATTTCAGCATTTTATGCATGTTCATAATTCACAAGTTTTTTAGCTTTCCAAGTTTTGAATCAAAGCAAGACTTAACCAAGTAAACTTTGATATGTTGTTCATAGCAACAGCCCCCCCCCCCCCCATTGGTCCAATACGTGCAGCCACAGACGGGACGACCCATCCCTGCAATAAAAGTTACAATGTTCCATTGCTGATGTTCTGAAGAAATATTGACCATTATGTAGTCCATCTTCTTAAACTAGGCCTGCAGGTATATTCAGTTTGCGCATTGAAAGAAGTTATGCTACACATGACATTCGTAATATTTATAATTAATGTGTTTGTTGTTGGCCTTCAGAACCAAGAAGTCGGCTGTGAGTGTGGAACGGAAAATATTGAGATGGAACCGTTGGAAAGAAGGAATCAGACCACAATATCCAATGGATCAACCAATGTCACCAGCAAAGCACCAACTGCATTTCAACGATTGATGACAGCTGATAATATCGATAAAATTTCAAGAATTGCCTTTCCTGTCGTGTTTGTAACATTTAATGTCATTTATTGGCCAACTTTATTGAGCCGCTAGTCCAGGACTGACAATATGTTGTCAAGTTGGCAATTACGTGTGTCCACTGTACTGCTTCATCGACATAGAACCACCGTTTGACAACAACGTGGGTCTTTTATGGATAGTTTGGAAGAAGAAGTGTCATATTGTTAGCAACACAATACGTCATATATCTTCCCAGACATATTAAATCTATAGTTAATACGATGCCTGCAAAAATTCGGAATGTTCTCTTATACTTCTTTCAATGTTTCTGATTCTATGACTTTATCTTATTAACCTACGCGTCTGAACTTTAATCTTATAGATGCATGACTGTTTGCGTTGGAAATGTTTACCGCTTGTTTCATAGAGTGATCTGAGGTTTATAAAAAAACTGCATGATTTTGCGGGTTGATATGGGGTTGGTAAATACCAACGTTTACGTAATGCAGGAAATTTACCTTAACTACGCTCCAGGCTGATATACGAACTCCGAATAGTAAAATGAATGACATGCTTGTAGAATCGATATAATTGCTTCTGATTTGCAGAGACCCGAGAAAACAGCGAAAGATAAGCACAGTTCTTTTGAAGATACTCAATTACAGTCGACTTTCGTTTTGAAACTTGCTGAACGAAGTCGATACATCACTTTAGTGACATGTCCATTGTACATTTTGAACTTTTCACACGACGTTTATACTTAAAATTCCATTATCAGCATACAATATTACGTACTTTCCTCTCTCTAGAATTAACGACTTTTGTCACGGTGTTTTCCTGAATCACCGAAGGAGATAAATATTGTTTTCTGTCGGTTCGTTTATCTGTTCCAAGTCTTGCCACGTTTAACAGCGCAGAATTGTTGTACAGAATTGATGAATGGTACGTCCATAATAAGGTCAATAAGTTGAAAATTTAAATTAGTACCAGCATTTCTATAAACGGTTAAACTGATACGTTTGTTGTACAATACACACATGTAGACTGGCTATGAGGATAACAATGGACATATACTTTTGTTTCTCCACTGAGGAGACCTGTGAGTTGCCTCAGCAGAGAGTTTGTCTCATGGGGTCCTGGATAAGAATCTCCAAAATGTTAAGTGGTATCCAGCTTTTAGCATGTATTAGCGCCAAAATGACGCATACCACGTGGCCATAAATTGACGAATCACGACAGAGACTTTGGATGAGCCGTGTAACAATATTGAATGTTCGACAGATCACCGAAGAACATTAGAGGTAGATTTCAATTTTGTACTCAGTTAACGTCGCAAGGCCTTCTTTCGAAACCGGTAAAATGAACATGGAAGTAGATTCGTCAACTATGAATAAGCCGGCGAAAAAATGCTTTGTCGACTTTTTTTTCATAGTAACCCTGTATAGTATTTATTGAGGACGACAAAGAGTTTATTGTTTAGATAAAAGTCGCAGAGAGATTAAACGTCGTAGAGTTTTATCATCAACTTTCGATACTATACCATTAAATCGAGGAGATGACTTATATTTGAAGAGTTGAATAATGTCAGTGCTGACGTCATTGTTGTTACGTGTTACATTGTACGAATATGGCCGTGGAAGATTTAAAAATTCAATGAGAAAAGGAATAAGAATTTGGTCTAAAAGTTAGGAAAATGACGTCACTTAGTTTTCAGTGTCGTAGGATTTTCAAAGTCGGAATGTGATACCAAATGGAACATTGTAGCATTCATGATGTAAATGTACAAATGACGCTGTTGATTCTAGTCGAAATGTGTCTTCTTTCTCGGTCCATTTTTTAAGACTCTACGAACTGCCACGGATAATATGCAGGTGTAGGATAATCTAATAATATTTTGTTTTTATCACATGGTACTCGATCACCTTATCAATAATTATTTCGTGAAAACAGTATGGAATGTTGTCAGTGCTATAACCATATCTTTACCAATATCGATATATTCCATGTTCTATCGATGCCACTAAAATATTCATAATCTCAGGCTATTTAAGATATTGCTCAACCATAATTAACTGAAATTTATCTGTTCTAATATTCCACCGCTGGCGTACCTTTACAGTTGCAGAAGTGATTGCTACGTCACGATCAGTAATCAGCTGATTGGTCAGTGACTTCAATTACATTTACATAATGATAGTAATATTCTGAGTATAACCTTCGGGGGAGACAGAGAGAGAGACAGAGAGAGAGACAGAGAGAGAGACAGAGAGAGAGACTGTAGTTTTACCGGCTTTTCAACGGTGACGCATATAAAACAATGAAATGTATATTTTATATTTACGTGGTTTGTCATAACTAGTGTTACAGACACCGGAGACAACATTTGCATCATCTGAACCATTTATACTTGTACTGACCAACAAAACTGAAAAATCGTTTTCTGTCGCAGTTATTACATGAATGCTACTAACACACGAACGATGGCCATTTCATCGTCGCATTAGCGTAAATATTTTCTAAACGTAAAATTTTGTGATGACGTGCTGTGTTTTTACAGATACTCTGTATGTTTCTATGGTGACGTGACGTCAAGAATAATGAATAAAAATGTCAACCTTGGCTTTGAAAATGAGTCACTCAGAGCGTTGTAATCATGTTTGTTATTTATTTCCTCTTCATAATTCTCTTTGCCAACATATCCGTGTTACGTCATTGGGACGGTGACGAAGGTGTACCGACTTTGTCTTTTCATGTGTCATTCTTTTAATGGCGAGGTCGTTCAGTCAAAATGATGCAATATTCGCTATTATATGAAATCAAATATATTTTGTTGCTTGCCATTTCCCGTAAAAAGCGAACTACAACGGAATTGCCATGGTAACTTGTACATGAAAGTGAAATATATTCTGTCACTGCAAAAAATGAAGCTTTTCTGTAAACACCAGCAAGATAGAGATTATGATTTTAATACAACAGGCTAAGAAATGTCAGCTTTAAGATTTCAGACCAAAACTGAGCAGCAGTCGAGAAGTTTACTGTCTAGCAACCATTATCACCTTAACCGTGAAAATTCAAATGCATCATGCCATACTTAAAATAAAGAATTGAAATCTCTTCACGCTGTGCTATTCTACATTAATTCCGATAAGATCCCATACCACTCTCATCAACAATTTAATCAATTAATTTAGGCACGAAGCTTTGGTAAACGAGATCACAAATCAATATAATATCAAGGAAAACATTTGTAACAAATTTGATCATGTGATTCAGGGAGTCGGCAAGGATGCATCATTGTTGTTTGTATAACAATAACAGTTTCTTATCTAAGTTCCTGATAAAATATCCATCATTTGACTCAGTTGTCAGTGACAATGCAGCTCGTCCATGTATACAATCGTTGTTGACGAGTCAACATATAAAGGATCAAAACTTGAGTTACAAATAAATTAACGCAGTACAATATATGCCTGCATGTATATGCTGCGTCTACAAGCCTATTTAAATAGAAATTTCTAGACTTTAGTGAGAAGAAAAAAATATCCGAAGACAGACACAAGAATTCTAAAAAGTTGTCAGCTCTTTACGACCCAGTAATTTTGCAGAGTAGTGATCTGGATAAGTTGGTTTCCACATATAACAGTGTATTAAGCAAACTCTTAGATAAGCATGCTCCAATAGTTTCGAAACGAGTAACAACTAAACAGAGTTTACCCTGGCTAAATGAGCACATTACACGTGTCAGAACACTGAGGAGACGTGCAGAAAGAAAGTGGAGGCTGCATCAAACCGTAATCAGCAGACAAACTTTTAAACAGTTTAGAAATCGCTTTTGCGGGAGCTTGATTTTGCTTGCTCTGAATATTACAGAAACAAAGTCAATGACTGTCATGGTAATCATAAAAAGCTTTACGGTGTCATTAACTCATTGCTAAAACCACCTTGTATTACACCTTTACCAGATCACGCCACAAGTTTTGAGTTAGCTAATAGATTCAACAGTTATTTCCTAGAAAAAGTTGACAAAATCGGAGATGATCTTGATTGTCAAATGGGAAGATATGTACCGACAGAAAGGTGTACTTCTAGAGTAATTACTCAAAAATTTGAAGTTTTCAAACCAGTCACGGCTGATGAAGTAAGGAAGTACATATTAAGATCACCATCAAATCATTGTAAGAGTGATCCCATTCCAACCTGGTTGCTCAAAGAGTGTGTTGAAGAATTACTTCCTATTATCACCTATATGATAAATTGTTCTCTTCGAAATGGCATTTTTCCTGATAGCTGGAAAGAAGCTATTGTAATACCATTGTTGAAAAAGCCAGGTGCTGGTACAATTCTCTCCAATTACAGACCAGTCAGTAACTTAAGCTTTGTTTCAAAGCTTGTTGAACGGGTCGTTGTTGACCAATTAACAGCTCACATGCAAGCATATGCCCCATTACCTGTGTGTCAATCTGCATACAGGCAATATCATAGCACTGAGACTGTACTAAGCAGGGTAACTTCTGACATATTTCAGTGTATGGGGAAACAACAGGTGGCACTAATGGTGTTGCTTGATCTCAGCGCTGCCTTTGACACAGTAGATCATCAAATCTTGCTCCACACTATGAAGACAGAATATGAAGAAAAACAGAAGAATTTGCTGTTGGATGCTGCTGCGAATTCTGATTCAAAGAAATTTTGGTCACTTCTCAGAAACAAGAAAATTGGACCATCACTTAATATTTCAAAAGAAGATTGGTATAATTATTTTTTCAGTTTATTAAATTTTGGCTATGACAGTGAGATATCCGATGTATTTTATGAAGATGTTAAAAAGTTTGTTGATGACTTTAATCCATTCTTTCAAGAAAATATTTGTAATCATGTAGATTGTTCCGACCTTGACAGTGACATAACTTTTGATGAAGTTGATAAATGTATAAATGATTTGAAAAATGGGAAGGCACCAGGTTATGATGGCATCCCAGCAGAAATTCTAAAACACTCACCAAGGAAGTTCAAAGAACTTCTTGTTCTCTTATTTAACAAACTATTTTGTGCTGGTTATTTTCCGTCTGACTGGGTGTTGGGTTTAATAGTTCCATTGCATAAGAAAGGTGATAGAGAGAACGTTAACAATTATAGAGGTATAACACTCCTTTCATTACTGGGGAAAGTTTTTTCCTCAATTATCTCTAATAGATTAAATGCATGGATCGATAAAAATTGTCCCCTGTTGGAAAACCAGGCAGGTTTTCGAAAGGGTTACAGTTGTGTTGACAATATGTTTATTTTGGATACAATTATTAACAGGTACTTTTCACTGAAAAGTCGTCTTTATTGTGTGTTTGTAGACTTTGAAAAGGCGTTTGACCGTATCAATCATTATTTGTTATTTTATAAGTTGATAAAATGTGGTCTTCATGGCAAGTTTTTTAAAACACTCAAATCGATGTATACAAATATTAAGTCACGTGTACGCACGCCACATGGTATTACCCAAGTATTTGATTGCTATTGTGGAGTTCAACAGGGTTCAATTTTATCCCCAATGCTTTTTGCCTTATTTTTGAATGACCTGGGTCAACAACTTGAAAACACGTTTGCTGGTGTATATGTAGGTATTCTGCGGTTATTTTACTTGTTATTTGCTGATGACCTTATTTTGTTTAGCTACAATGCAATTGGTTTACAGAGACTTTTAAATGACTTATCTGTATATTCAGATAAATGGAAACTTAAAGTGAATGTAAGTAAAACGAAAGTAGTAGTTTTCAGAAAAGCTGGTGGCCTAAGGAACTATGAGAATTGGTTCTGAGGCGAAAAATTATCTGTTGTACCGTACTTTAGCTACCTTGGAATCATGTTCTCGTCCAGCGGACTTTGGTATATGGCCCAGAAAACTTTAGCAGAACAAGCGTGTAAAGCAATTTTTGCTCTAAAACAGTCACTGTCAAAATTTAAATCACTTGATGTCAAGATTTCAATGAAAATCTTTGACTGTAAAATTTTACCAATTCTAATGTATGGCAGTGAATTATGGGGATTTCACAAGGCCGAGAATATTGAAAAGATACATCGTAAATTTTGTAAATATGTTCTTGGTCTCTATGACAGCACTTCGAATCCAGTCATTTATGGCGAACTTGGGAGAACTCCACTTTACTGTGTAAGATATATTCGTATCATCAAATACTGGTTTAAAATATTGAAGATGACTGAACATCGTTTTGTACAGCAGTGTTATAAATACCAATATAGTGAAGCAGAAAATAATCGAAAATGCTGGGCATTCAATGTTAAACAATTACTATCTTCATATGGTTTTGGCTATGCATGGCTAAACCAAGGTGTTGGTGATGAAACAGTATTTTTTCATATTTTCAAGGAGAGAATCCATGATAACTATGCCCAGTTGTGGTCCTCTGATCTTTCCCGTTATTCAAAACTCGATACATACAGAGAATTCAAGCTAACTTTCAAATATGAATCGTATCTTGATGTCATTGAAGATAATAAGTTAAGAAGGTCACTTTGTAAATTGAGATCATCTGCACACCAGCTAAGGATTGAAACTGATCGTCCAAAGGGCATCCCTAGACACAGTAGGCTTTGTAATTTTTGTGATCTTCAAGCAGTAGAAGATGAGTTCCATTTTTGTCTGGTCTGCCCGCTTTACAATGATTTACGGCGGAAATATTTACCAACCTACTTTTATAGAGATTATACATATCAGAAATTTTTGAGGCTTATGCAGTTGGATTCCCAAAGTGTGATTTATTTTGCAAAGTTTGTATTTTTTGCTTTCAAACGCAGAGAAAGGCGTAACCTTGAGTTGATTAACCAGGTTGATGTTTAGTTCAAGCTCTAAAGTATTCTTTATCCTTATATGGAACATTTGTTTACTGTATATATCCCTTTTGTGTCCGTGTGTATTTTTCTACATAATCAGTGTATATTTGTACCATAGGCCGGTGGCCAAAGTACTGAATAAATGAATGAATGAATGAATGAATGAATGCATGAATGATTTGATTAGATAACACAGTTTTGCATTGGCTTTCATCTTATCTAAGTGATAGAACACAAAGAGTACTGATATCCGACAGTTTGTCTGAAAAGTGTGGTATCAGATTTGGTGTTCCACAGGGATCTTGCCTTGGACCGGTTCTGTTTACAGCTTATTCAAGTACATTGTTCCACGTCATGAACAAACATTTATTATATGCAGACGATACACAGCTCCTGAAAGTGTTTGCACCGAGAGCTGATGATGAGACCACAGCACTTGAATGTGTACAAAACTGTGTATGTGATATTCAAAATTGGATGTTGGAACATAGGTTGAAACTTAATGACAACAAAACAGAAGTTGTGATTTTTGGTACCAAACAACAGCTCGCCAAATTAACTTGTGACTATGTTCAAATTGGTAATGACAGAATCAAAATTGTTAACAAGGTTCGTAATTTAGGAGGATATCTTGATTCGACCTTGTCGATGGAGCACCATGTCAACCAGATTTGTAAAAAAGCCAGTCACAGCTTATACAACCTCCGACGTATTCGTCATTATTTGAATCAAGACACTACTGAAATTCTTGTTCATGCTCTCATTAGCTCCCACCTCGACTACGCCAATTCAATCTTATATGGCATGCCAAATCAGCATTTTAATAAATTACAGCGTGTCCAAAATGATGCAGCAAGAGTGGTAATGCATCTGAGAAAGTATGATGGTGTGACTGACTCACTGATCCAACTACACTGGCTTCCAGTAAAGGCCAGGGTTAATTTCAAAATTATCTTGCAGGTCTTTAAGGCTCTAAATGGTATGGCACCACAGTATATTTGTGACTTGGTAGAAAAAGTCAGCGTTAATAGGTATAATCTGCGGATAAATTCCGGTATGAATCTTGTAGTACCAAGATCTTTCAACAAGTATAATGATCGTGCATTTGCAGTCTGTGGTCCAAGGTTATGGAACTCACTCCACTTGAATTAAAGTGCATAACAGAAATTCAACCTTTTAAATCAAAATTAAAAACTTTTCTTTTTAAACAATTTTATCAACTGCACTGATTAATTTTAATATTATTGGACATTTATGAGATTTTTGTTCAAATCTTGTTTTGTATTTTTATTGAATGCAATACTTTTTATTGTTTTACTTGATGTAAAGCGCTTTTGAATATTTTATTGTAGAAAAAGCGCTATAGAAATATATTAAACATTATTAAATATTATTAAACATTACTAATATTCCTCAACAATTTGGCTTGAGAGAACACAAAAGTTCTATATTGTCCAAGAGTGGGTCCGAAGAGTGTGGCAAAATGTGGTATTGCTCTAGACGGTACCATCTGATGGTTTTCCCGCCTTACTTTGTCATTTTTTAACTGTAACCGGTGATATTTTGCATTGACGGCTACTGGTAATCTTTCTCTTTCAAAAATCATCCAGACCCCGTCCTAAAATTATAATGTGCTGGTGCGATAGAGCGTCCATCCAGGTTCATCTCTCCTTTAAGTTGTAATTGCCTCCAGACCATTCCAAAAATGAGTCTTGGAAGACATTGTGTGCCATCGTCTTGTATTTTAGGCTTTTTGTGAGGATATTGAAGAATTCAGTCCTTCTACACCATTTCTACATTTCACTCTGAAGCCGTTATTACAAGTTACTTAAGAAAAACTTAGGAATTAATGAAACTTTCACGACCAGATTAAACCCTTAGAGCTGTCAGTCTTCAAAAGAAGCTGTCCTAGTTTATACGAACGAGAACAATGTCCCACATGTAATGTGTTCTAAAAAGCAGTGATTTCAAGCTGTGATCAGGTCTGGGTCATACTGTACAACATATCAACACAACGGGGTGCTACTTAATTCCCTATGTGATGAGAACTGTCAATTGCATTGGTGGCATACCGCTCAGGTCTTTCGTTGTAATTTAAGCTTTGAATTACTCCCACTTGAATTGAAATAGCCTGCCTTCAGGCAACTGTGCAGATCATTTTATGAGAGGTTAGGCAAGGGAGGCGAGCTCAACATATTGAAGAGGACAAGACCCCTCAAAGAAAATTCAGAAATATACAGCAGTGCATTCTAGTGCAATACAAAACCCTCTGACTACTTCCTGACGAGAATCATTGATAAATCACCAATGTTTCGTTTCTGTAAGTGCCCAGGGCATGGAACTAGAAACTAGTTCCATGCTACGGGTAACAAAATTTGGTCATAGGTTAGAGCGACCCCAATCCAACTTTCTTCGTCGATTATGCCTGCACTTACTGTGTGTGTCAAGAATATCATTGAAAAGCCCTCAACGGCAAAAGCCTTTAAATGTAGAATACCAGTCGCCTGAGGTCGCGAAACCCACCAATCTGTTGCTGTAAGCTGCTTTCAGTGAACTATTTATTTAATTCAACCGAAAGGTCGAAGCTTTCACTACCAAGGACTAATTGTAAGGCTTCATTGAAAGCCAGTTATTGTTCGTCTGTGTAAAGCGACCTGATTTTTCACTTGCGTATCGACCAGTGTTTGTTGAAATATGGTTTAATACAGGATGAGGGTCACTGGTGGAATTTCGTCTTCCTGGACGTTTTTTCTGACAGCAGTGACGGCGTTTATCATAGTTCTGTCCTCTGACAGCAATGCTGTGACAAGGTATGTACCATTTGTGTTTTAAAGGTCATTGTGTGCGTCCCTTTGTTGAATTCAACGCTCACCACTCACGGCTGTCTTTATCGTGAACGATCAACGATTGCACTTGTAGAAAGCGATAACTGATTATTTTTGTTAGAGATTAAACAAGTGAAAAGACTTTCGCTGAATTATGATCAAGCAAACAGAGACCATCTGTTCCGAAAATCCAGTTGGTAAACGTAATTATTCAAACTAGACGGGGAGTTTTCCACAAACCTAAAGTGCTAAATGTCCTTACTGGTGTGCTAGCAATAAATTTGTTTAAATAATCACCCATTTAATTGTCTTTTCACTCATGTTGTATGATGTAACATGGCTTACGTTGAGCAATTAAATATCAATTATGCTATGTGTCAATCGATTGACCAAGTTGACATGTAAGATAACTCCAAAACAGATGTCTGTGCTGTGATCGACATTCAGTACAAGTAGTTTGTTAAACTGAGAAATGAACGATTGTTACGAAGTTGTACTGAGTGAGTGACCCATTTTATTTGCATGAACAACGAGACAACAATTTATCATTGTCGCGCCATGTCCTTGGGATTTTGGGGACAAGAAGTAAACACCGATTGCGCTTACTCGCTTGTTTTGTCATGCATCATTTAAGTCAACGAACACCCATTTTTTTGTTGCTACTCTTCCTTGAGTTTACGTTTAGACTTTTCCAAACAAATTTTAATCTCACAAAGTGCCACTTGTATTATATTTTGTCTGATAACAATGGCCGTGCATATTGTTGCGACAAAATAAAGCAATAAACTTTGAATATAGACTGTCTCATCTGTATGCATGTCAATATTGTCGTTTCTCGTACACCTTATTAGTCACGTGCTTCTGGGACACGAGTGCCAGCAACTTTCAACTTCCCTGAACTTGTTGCTATTAGCAACTTTTTACCGTCATCGCCCGTGCTGTGTCCGTGCCTCATTCCCCCTTGCCCTATTCAAATAGTCCTCAACTTGATTACACGTATAATTGCTAGAAATGCAGTGACAACTATAGAACAGATCAGCATGGGCAATGTGTTTTTTAACTTTGTCAGTGCTTTTTACATTAGCATTAGAACCGATCTAGAGTGTATTTGCTGTCCCATGAGTCTATCCTACGTGTTCGTACCTACATTAGTGAGTGTCTGTAACATTTGTCCGTAAACAGGAAATCAATATCTCTAAATCGTTCAAAGATCCAGGATGTACAAAGAAATAACATTGTGTTTGTTGAAAGTAGTCTTGACATGATTCATCTATCAGGAAATTGTAAAACGACAAGAGTCAAGATTCCATTCCAATGAATTATTAAATTAATATAAAGTCCGATGGCACTTCCGATATTTTATAATATATACATATTCAGTAATTTGTTGTCATGACAACTTGAAAGACCACTGGTAGCTTCTTAATTAGGATGTATATGAGTTAAGTTATTATAACAATTGCAATTTGTGTTTCCGTGTCCAAATTGATTAAATTAATTATTTTGACATGTTTCAGATAATGGTAAGAAACCAACCATGCTTACCATTCGTACTCATGTCTGCATACCGTTAAAATACAGACAATAATAACGATAGATTATAAATTTTACGGATCTATCAATATAGTTAACGTTGCAGTGGACTCAGTCTGATCTACCAAATTTACAAAATTATGAATTCAAATAGATCTTCTGACCAATTCTAATTTCGTAAACCGATATGCTAACTAACAAAAAACCTGGTACTTTGTAGGTAAACCACCGGTGGAAAATTTCGCTACCTAGCGACCGTAAGGGAAGAATATAGCCCGAATCCTCATGACCTTATTTTACATTACAAATCTTGCTGGTAGCGTAACAGACATGTTTATTATATTCATGGTGTAATATCATAAACCTCTATTTACTTGTAATATAACATTTGCCGACACAAATGATGTCATTTGATATTGGAATATGGATAGACGGTTATTTTCAAATATCATGATGGATTACCAATCTTGCTGGCACCGAAACAGATCATGGTGTAGAATCATAGAATTTTTATTTATTTTGTAATATAACTATTGCCGACACAAATGATGTAACTTGGTATTGGAGTATTTGAAGAAGGTTACTTTAAAGTATTATGCAGTTATAAAAAACTATTGATTTTATCCTCTCGATCGAGTCTATTATTACGCGGGTACTATTTACTATCGGTTTTGGTAAAAATATCTCTTAGTTCAGTTTATATATTGTTCTTGAATATCTCAAATTAATGGTACGAATACAGACGCCTTCAAACACACACTTGCCATGGTATGGTAAAATGCGGATATAAACAGTCATGCTGTTAATATGATGAACACGATTGGAACTAATTTTGGATAATTCGATGGTGAAGTAATGCCGATTTAATCTACAAATATAATCTCATCTGCTTTTCTTTTTACATTACGCACTTGTTTTTATGAGTAATTTGTATTATTGCAACATTCGACTATCTGGCACCTAACACTTTTGAGAAATTTAAAAAATATGGAAATCCAATTATTCAAAATTCATTCCAATCGTGTTAATGATTCAAGTTTCGTTTGCTTTGAAGATAAAGCCATGAGATTCTTCATCCAGAATCCTATTTTCAACATAAAATCCAAACCAATATACTTTCCATCTACTTTCAGCAGATAAATCACCACTCTAATAAATCACATCCATTACAACCATTTAACTCCTCTATGTGCATTTTACACAATAGGTAGTCTTCTCCAAGGGGAGCGTGTTTATCAGTCTCACTCTAAGTCTAATAAATTCACTGGCAGCCTATACAGCCCATTTTCTTTGTATACGACGAGGCGATAAATTCTTTCAATTCTAATGGCTTTAACAATTGAAGTCGTAAATCACGTTAAGATAGTAACTGTAACGTGTGATCTATTCTGTTCTTTAAAAACAGATTTCAAATCTTCATTGCTGATTCGACTCCCAGCGATGTCTACTGGAGCAACGCGTTGAATGCAAATGAGTGTAATGAGTTAAAATGATAAAATAACTGAAGAAATTGATAAAAACCGTTGGTATCTCAGTAATCACATTTGTAACGATCACATCGCTGTACGTCGACATTGCCGTACTTTCAACTTTGTAGAAAGATGCGACTACTAACACTTACAAAACAGCCACGCCCCTGAAAAAGTGTTGGGTGTAGTGAGTGACTAACTCTTAATCAGAGAAATGAAGTAATTTCTGGAATACTGCATTTTTTCTAATCACAGGGAAAATGAGGAAATAAAAATAAAACCAATTATGTAGAGTAGATGCAGGAGAGTTGATCTGGCGATGTTTGTGAAACGTAAAATATGGCCTGATAACAAGTAACGTGAATCGCTATTGTCTATTTTCAGAATTAAACTATTAGTGCTGGTTGATAAAACAAACAAATATGTGATTAATTAATGTAAATACACGTAGAATCAAAACTAGGATGCAAATGACACTATCATGTTGGCCATTTGTCGCGAGAAAAAACTCTGATCGGCAGCTGCCGTGTGTAGATTCAATAATGATGGCATGTCCGTTGGCTGCTGAGTAACATTTATCCAGAGTCCTCTGAGACTAACAATTCCTTTGCAAAATATGGCATTTGAACTCTTACATAATGACATATTCAGTAAAACTTTAGTGTGCCATGAAATCGAACATCTTCATTTTCTCGTCATTTTACTATGTCAACGGATATTCCATTTTTTCAAACAAAAACTTCGGCGGAAACTTTCCTTATTTCTTTAGTCGCCGTCCGTGTTGTCCTCAATCATTTGAACTTTGACCTCTCATTGAAATAATAACGTAAAACACACTGACAACGAGAGTACTCTGCAATCATTCTTTGTGAAAAAGCTAAATTGATTGTCTTCCGATTAAGTTTAAAGCATAAGAATAAGCTATGCATTTATCAAATGATGATGATTATGATGATGTCATTCTATTGAATTCTCTCGGAAAACAATTTATCGATAAAGTGAGGTACACATCACAAGTTTTATCTTTAACACGATTGGAACTAATTTGGGATGATTGGATCGTTATATTTTTCAAATTTTCAAAAGTGTTAGGTGCCCTATCGCTGAATGTTGCGATATTACAAATTTCTCATAGAAACAAGTGTGTAACTTAAAAAAGAAAAGCAGATGAGGTTACATTTGCAGATTATATCGTTATTACTTCACCATCCAATTATACCAAATTAATTCCAATCGTGTTGTTTGTACGTGAAAGACAATACAATACCATAGAGTGTTATGACAAACAGAGCGTGAATATAACTGACTTCAAATTCACTGTATTGCGTGCTGCTGGTCTTTGAATATCTGTCATAATTAGGAAATGTAAACATGCCAATCGGGAAATGTTGAATGGCAACATTGGGCAGCGTAAACAAGTGTCATAGAGACTTCCACAATCTGACTGTTATCATTGCAGGAGATCTAAAACCGGCGTTTAAACGATGCATTATGTTTTACAATGACGTTGGAATCAATTTGTCAATAAATATCAAACGTGTTACAAGACTCCAAATCAGACGGTGAGTCGTGAGAGGATTAAATCTTAAAGCTGGGATGAAATGAAATTGATCGTTAAGCGTTGGCTGTCTTAATTACTGATAAATTGACACAGATGTGTCTCGTGTTCTGCTTAATTCGTCAAAAAAAACCCCAAATAGATAAAGCGAGGGATCAAGAAATCTTTAATTGTACAACATCAAAATGATAGGCAGATCAGAGAATAATTGATGATATTTGCTTCAGCGACCTAAATTAAATGTTTGTTATTACAAATGTCATATGTGTAGGTTCTAATAATTACCAATTTTAAACTAAGGTGGATTAAAAGGTTTGTCGATGGAAAAGTAAAGGATGTGGCCATTGTTTGGTCAAATGAAACATCCACCAAATGCTGCCATTGATAAAAATCTCCCTGAACGCACAATGATTTCCAAGGTTCAGATCCATTAACGTTACTAGCTTGCTATATCAAGGATGAACGTCTCTTTCATAAAGCATGAAACGTTTTAATAAACCAGTCAGAAGAAACAATCGAGCAAAGTGCAAAATGGTTTTATTTGTTGAAGAGGAAAAATTCGCTTTGCAAGAACTTTATCTGAGATAAGCAAAGGGGAGCACACGACTGTCATTTGGTCGGAAAATTGCTCGGTAATTGCTGTTTATAACATTTTTGCTGTTAACTCTAAATTTCTGCTTTTCTTTTTTGGAAACAATATATCTGTGAGGAAGAGGCTTTGATTTAAAGGTGATTTACATTAAACCATACTATTCTAACCTGTTTTGGAAAAAAATTAAAAACTTGCCTTTCTCTACCAGATATTTACACCTTTACTATCAGCAGGCTTTCGAAAATAACTGAGAATCATAACCCTTGCTCGCCCATTTAGCATGGGGCATGGAAGTTAGTCATCCTTGAATAGCTTAATTACATTTCTTAATTTTCCCGCGAGGCAAGAGAATGACAATATGTGTGAGAAAATACCTCCCGCCCGCTAAGAAATCACTTATACGAACAACCTTGTCAGCACAAACAGTTTTATTAGCTGGCCCAAAGAGAAATGACGATATATGGAGGTATATGGGACACAGAGATTCAATTGTCTTATGACAGCAGCCAACATCCATGCTGATTTTGATTAATAATGAGAAATATCAAGGTATTATTTAAGCATACTGCAAATCTTAAATGACAAATAGAGGCTAGAGTTCTACAAGGTTAAATATTGTTATACAGGGTTTTCCATTTTAACAGAAGGAAGGTGTCAAATGATCATAAACATTTATCTATTACAGAAAAGGTGAGCCGGGAATTAACCCACAGTGTCAATATCTTTCACGTTACTGAAACGATCTGATAGATAACATCATCAATAACAATTACTCTACAGCAATCATTCGTGATTAATCTGAAAGATCACGTGGGCCACAAATGATCATTGCCATATGTTATGTCGCTATCCCGCCATCATGTTACAGTAGACAGTGTCTATAATCCTTGAATAGACGCCGTTGTAGTGGGGTTTGGTGTTGAGTGTTGGTCGTATGAACGAAAGTGGTTTACCGTACGGCGTCTGCCATTGTAGAAATGAAGATTTTAAAACTCTATCCATGGCAATCAAATAAATGCCGAGGTCCATGACATGGTTGACCTATGTATTGTTGAAAATAAAACCAGTGAGGGCAATTAAAAGTAATAATTACCAGGATGTTAGCCATGCAGTAGTAAGAAAAATGTGATCGCATAATTCATGTAGATATTTCATCCCAATCTGTTTGTCTTATCTAAAATTTAAGTACCTCCGCATAAAATTTAGATTTTTCCAAAAACCCTAAAATTCAGCATTTATGATTCACAGGAACCAGAGTCAGAAACATTAAATTGACTCACTATTCTTAATCGAAAGACATAAAAAACAATTTCCACAAAATTGTGACCCATTAGAAACCGCCATCACCGAACAAACAGTACATAGATATCCCCGAAAATGGAAAACAGTTACTATGAATGGTTGAAAAGTATCCTGTGTCTTTGAAACCATGTGAATCTGAGTATTCAATGTTGGAATTATAATAGTCAAATTTTCAAACAATCATGATTATGGTAGAAAATGGCCCCTATTGAGAAAAATTAAAATTTTGATTTTCAAAACAATGAGACAGTGAAAATTTTGCTGCATGATCTTCAAAATGGACCCCACAATGGACACAAAACTACCAAAGCGTTATCATCATTTTATTTTTACGAAATTATGTTCAGCCTCGTTCCCAGCAACGATAGTGTAATCGTATGGTAGGTCTAATGCAGACATTCACGAAAGGATAACACTTCAGCCTCGTTCCCAGCAACCATAGTGTAATTGTACGGTAGGTCTAATGAAGACATTTCACGACAGGATGATAATTGGATTTGAAGCATTGTGTCTCTATTTTTCTATGTTAGAATCCAAGACCGTCTCCTTTATGATTACTGCAAAAATCATCCAGATCTCAATACAGTGTTTTATCAGAATATTGTGTAAAATGCGTCAGGACACTGGTTAAGAGGAAAAAAACATTTAAGCTAAAGTAAAATGAAAAGGGTCAGAAATAAAGCTCCCACCTTCAGGAATTTTTGAGGACAACTATTATATACCCACTATTTCAGCATTTTTTGCATCGTTTTTCATTTCCTTGTTATACTCCGAAAAGTTTATTCAACTGTTCGGTATTCTGTTTGGAATAGTTACTTGCATGTGTTTTTTAGTGTTAACATTTAAAGTCATCAATATCGATGTGGTTACATCTACAGGGAAAATTGTCAACTGACTGGTCATTTCGAAATGCTCCGCCTTTCACTCAACCTTTTCTCTGTACAGGCCATGGTGATATATCAACTCGCTCGGCATTCAGTGCCAGAAAATTATTTTGTATGATTTTCAAAACTATTCACTCGACAATACTTTGCCTCAAAACCAGAGGAACAATATTTTTACGGCCAAGCCTATAATCTTGCCTTTCAGAATTTGCATTCGTATTATCTCTAAACGTTTGGTTGAAATTCGTCCAAAACGTAGAAACTATCATTCAGGTGTCTGCATTGATATCGAACACAAGCGTCAGCGATGCTTTGATTTGAAAAATAATATGAACTGATCTCGACAAAGGTACTACCAGTCGGTGCGAATAAATACTATACATATGGTCAGAGTATCATATGATTCAAAACCCTGTACCCGGGATATTGTATAGTTTGTCCTCTTTTCTCTTGGTGAGCGCATGTAAATGTAAGTATTTAGATTATGTACATACATTTGATTTTATAGATAATTAGGGTACATATTCTGCCAAATACGTGTACGCACATGTAGATTTTGACTAAATGTTCAAACATTTTCACCTAATGGCTTATAGTTTGACTAACTACGCGACACATGCATGTAATATCCGCCAAAGTCTGTACATTTCTGCTTATTAACACCGCAACATTTGAAGCGATCTGTTTACCATTTCTACTTTCAACATGTTTTTTAGCCATTGACGCTTGGTTGAGCCTATTCAATTTAAGTCAATAAAGCCAAGTGACCTGACAGTTAAAACAAACCATTTCATCATCACTTGGTGTAGTATGAACACGATTGAGTATTGGATATTATAATTTTCAAATTTATCAAAATTGTTAAGTATCCTACAGTTTTAAATTGCAATAATACAAATTGCCCATAAAAATGAGTGCATTACAAAAGAGTAAATGTAAATGAGCTTAAATTTGCTGATTAAACAAACATAAATACAAGATCCAATTATCCCAAATGAGTTACAATCGTGTTCATGATCAGAACTGTGTATTACTTTGTCAGTTTCTGAAAAATTGTCAAAATCTACAATATAAGGTAGAACGCCACTCGGGGACAGACTAGACATTCGGTGTCTCAAATTTTTACGATTAGTTTCTGATCTGCCACTTAAAGCTCTTGGAGGACAAAAAATGTTCACCTTCTTAGCTTTTCGAAAATCGAAAACTGTAGTTTGCTCACTGAGTTAATTAATGGAGGGATGTGGCCATTTTGAATTTCAAATACCAGTAAATGTTTGGTAATTCGTTTCTCGCTAACTCTGACCCCTGATGACCCCTGATTTTTTATTACTGATTTTATTTGATTTGGAAGAGAATGGTTGAAAGTTTCATTTAGGAAAATTTGAGCAAAGGTTTTAAGTCTTTCGATGTGCGTACTACCTTAGAATGTTAAAGGCTTTGAAAAATTCAATTTAATCTTTGAAATGATTTTGTTATCAGATCAACATTATGTTGCCAAACTCGTCGAAAAATCACAATTTTTTTATTCTTTCTATTTTTGTAAAAGGTCTTTCAATTGTACCATTCTATTTGCCAGTAGAGCTTAATGTACTATGCTCGGCACGGTGCAATATGGTGTATATTTACACTTATTCGAAAAAATGATAATCAAATATTAAGTCGCTATCAGACATATGGAAGCTTTGGAATAACGAGGTGTTTTAATGTTGACGCCTGCTGTTGTTTGATAGGGTGTTGCCGTACAAGCCTGTCTGTGGACAATTATGCACATTTATCATTTTGAGTCAGCCCGTAGGTTACGATAAAACGCAGGAAAAATCAGTCAAAGAATTACGTAAACACAACCACTAATTGAGATGACTACATTAAAACTCTTTTAATTTTGGTCTTAAATTATGAAAGTGAGCGTGATAAATTCATTGTTAGATTGTGCATTGACAGCTGGTAATCTCATCTGCCATTCACAGTATGAAGGTTCATAGGAAATATAAACAGACGATCGTAACTTGTCATGTGTCCTTTTCATAATGTAAAATCAATTTTAACAATATTTATGTTTCTTGGCATCATTCGATGCAATGATATCTAGAGTGGTCATAGCATCAGAAATTTAACTTCCTTAACGTTGTCCACACGTTCTGGAAGTGGAATAGTGTTGGTTGTCATGGTAACACGCGTCAAAGTTCACCGACCAGTTTCTGTAATTTTTTACTATCATTTAACGTCAAAGTAGAACATTATAGTCCCTTCATTTATTTGGGATCAATATTTAAAGAGGATAGTATTGAGTTTTAACCACTGAATGAACATACATGACATCTGTTTTTGAAGTTGTGATTAAATGAGTGAAAATCAATAAAATATTAACTATTATCTCAAGTATGGCCTCAATCGTGTTTTTATTTCAGCTGGAGAAGAAAAATAAATTGTTTTTTGTCGAAACCATTTTACTGATATAATGTTGGATACAGACACCAGTACGTCTTATTGTAAATAAGACTCAATGGAACTTCAAATCGAACTGTTTTGTTATACTCTATGATAAACGCCGAAATAAGTACAAATCCATTTATCATCAAATTCTGTCGCCGACTTTACGAAATATCAAGCAAGAACACTGTCTGGATAGTTGATCGCGCAGACAGACAACCAG